>NC_053024.1:12740245-13040245 GCF_003073215.2 Triticum urartu
CACAGTAAAAATTGCACTAGATTCAGAATAGTAAACGAAGCTTATTTCTTTTGCCGTTTGCCTTTCGTTGCTTCGTTCGATTTGGTTCTTTTTGCCAACCAGAGTTCTTAAGTTGAACCTTCTAGTTAGATCTTTTGTTCGAGTTTTACCTGTGCATTAGATGAGTACTTATTGTGTGCCTATTTGGTTGTGATAGAGTACCCGGAGTGCACCGCTTGCTACTTCGAATCACTAGGTTTCCCGGATCATCAGCAAGAAAGTAACACTTTGAGCATACCTCCTACTACCTAGTTTTATTGCATTAGATCAATCCTCACACATTGCATCCCCAAGCTTAATTCCTGCTCGTCCTCGAGTAGGTAAATAATAAAAACAGAATTTTTGAGGAGGAGGCCCGCCGGAGCACGTCTTCTTCCTCTGACCGACCCCGTCTCGCTATAGCCACCGCCTTCTGTTTCGCCGAGCGGCTTCACCTCCGCTGTCCGTCGCCCGTGCAACCTCGTCACCGTCCGTCACTACCCGGCCCCTGCGCAGGTGCCCCTCTCCTCTTCCCCTTCCTTCGCCCCATGCCTGATTGAGCCGAGGCACCAAGTACTAGGTTATGTTCTAAATTTTGGGGCGGTAGTGTGTGTAAGCGAGTGAGCAGTGTTATGCGTCGGCGTCTGATGCTTCCTGGTTAGACTTGGGAGTTTGCATTTGCTAACCTTTCTATAGAAGCAAAGTTTCCTTCTATTCTTGTTTGCATTATCTAACACAATACACAGTCATGGATTGTCTAAGGTGAATATTTTAAGTACAACTTGCTGCAAAACCTGGAGTGCATTGGCATGTTCATTTCTTTATGCAATTCCTATAGTCTGTTTGCTAGGCACTTACAAGGGCGCAATTGGTCAACCTTAAAACTCAACTGAATTGTATTGGTTTGTCTAGTTCTGAAGGGAGTGGTGTTTTTATTTAGTTGTTTGAGCCTGCTTTTTTGTTTGCTTAAGTAGTTGTAACTCTCAATATTGGTCGTCCTACTTGGTCTCCAGCCACACTACCGTCCTCTTATTATACATAAGCTTGACAGTGGCGATTATGCCCATGTGTTGTGATGTTGTGAGGAAGAGGAAGGTGATCTGATTTTTATTTACTATCCTTGTAATATGATCCCGCTTTGCTTGAAAAACCAGTTACACTTGCCTATACTTATCATTGTTTTGGTATTTTTTCTGCATCTCTCATGTTGATACTGTAGGAATAAAATCCATGCTGATACTGTAGGAGTAAAATCCATGCGAAACAGTTTGTTATTTTTGCCGCATCTCTCATGCTGATACTGTAGGAGTAAAATCCATGCCCTATTAACAATGTATTACAAGAATTGTTTTCTTTTGTGTGTTTCCCTAAAATATTGTGTTATAATAGAACTGTTCCTGGATGTGGTCATGGCAGATAAATTTGTCATCAGTTTGTAGGTTGTCGAATCAGCAACCCGTAGCTGAATTGATTAGAGTTGGCCCCAAGGACGCTACTCGTAGTTGAAACTTGTAGAATGCTACCTGAATTTTACTGGGATATTAGATTCAAATTGGACGAAACTGTTTCTGCTGTTGCTTGCCACAAGTTTTGTTTGTAGTACTGTTTGGCAGTGACTGATTTTTGTCCATATGAAAGCAGAGGACCATATCGTCTGTGGCCTTTTCATCCATATGAAAGTAGAGGCACATTGTGGTGCTAGTTTGCTAGGTTTTGTCTCCGACCATCGTGTCGTGATGATTTTGCAGGTACCCCGAGAGGCCCTTGAGTTTGCCGGAATGTCGATTAACTTCCGTTCTGGCAAATTCGGGTACTCCATAATGTCTTATTTTCAACAAAGGTCATGCTGAAATTTTCCGTGAATTTAAGCATGATTTTGCTAAAAATAGGACATATGGGGGTACTTGCGACTAATGCATGGGCCGGGGTATCTTAGTATTTAATTAAGTACGATCAACTGCCTCTTTTGTTATACATATAGAAGTGTGATATCAAGTCATAGTTATTACTAATGTCAGTTGCTCGTCATCGATAAACTCTAATCTGGTAGGATGACCCAGTAAAAAACCCATACCACATATTCTATTTGGATGGCCCTGCTAACCCTTGACCATAAATACTTGAGATGGATGTAGCAGGCTTAAAGAAAGAAATGTTTTTAGACCAACTCCACTGGGCCTGGCTGAAGATGGACAAGTGTGCATGACTAACAATATTCTATTGTAAAGCAAAATAGGAAAGAGGAACCAATCATCCTAACCATTTGCTCTCAAAATTACCACTTCACTTCTTACTACTGAAAATCTTAGACCATCTCCATTCACCAATAGCTCAAACCAGTTCGAAGGGCGTGTTTTCACCACACTTTGGATTATCTTATTGGACCCAACGCAAGAGATGATGTAGTTTTGAATTATGAATGTAGGAAATTGTCGGGACCCCGATTCTAAGTCACACCGATCTAGCATGTAACACCTCATATCACTTTGCAGCCTCACGCACGGTATTCCCACAGGTGTCGCCTTACTATGGCCCGGGACCGTTTGCGCCTTTTGGCTCACGTATATGATCGTATCGCTAGCATCCATATGACAGAGAACCCGGGCCGACATGACTAGTCATGAACCTAAAGTGGCACTGACTCATAGGGACAGGCATACATGAAACAACATCGAGCATGTCGGTCATCAGCGTGTGAATTCGGGCTGTAGCAACTGGGCTAACAGGACTCCGGTGAACCGGGCTGTAGCAGGCTAGCAGGACTCCGGAAGTCACCGTGTGGCATTTCCCCGAAGGGACAGACACGGGAACAAAGTGAATCACATGCCGTCCAGTCTAAGTGTTCCGGAGCAGTAGTGCTGGGCTAGCAGGACTCCGGTGAACCGGGCTGTAGTAGACTACCATGGCTCAGTGGAAGCACTAGACTACATTTCCCCATAAGAGAGGCTACCAAGGATAAACAACTAGGTTGTCGGATCCCACACATAGCAATGCACGTTACACGTACGCATAACATGCATGTATGTGCTGTACAACATGGCATCACAATATAACGCGAACTCACATAGATAAAGGCCCAGAAGAGCCACATAGCATTAATACAAACAGAGGTGACATGACCCATCATTCAGAGCATACAAGCAACGGAAGCATTACATGTCTGAGTACAGACAACTACAAAAGAAAAGGGCTGAGAAGCCTGACTATCTACAAGTACCTTCCAAGGGTACAAGATCGTAGCTGAGGTAACAAGCTACTCGTCGAAGTCCAAGCGGTACTACTAGTGAGACAGATGTCTCACCTGCAAAACATAATAAAGCAAACGTGAGTACAAAGGTACTCAGCAAGACATACATCAGATCCTATCATACATGCATTAGTATCAAGAAGGTAATGTGGGGTTTAGTTGCAGCAAGCCAGCTTTGACTCAGTGGCTATCCTGTTCTACGACAACGAGAAACTTCTTTGAGGTGAGGCAGCGCACACGAGTCCACTAACCACCACATCAATACACTACTATGGATTCATCCCCGTCTGTCTACGAGAACGCCATCCATAGCACTCACACTTGTCTTGAGCATTTTAGAGTATCCATTTCAAGTTGTCTATGTACCACATAAGCATCCAAGAAGTCCATAACCGAGGACACGGCTATTCGAATAGATCATGATAACCCTGCAGGGGTGTAGTTATTCACACACGCTCTCACCACCTATCACCATATACACGTCATGTATCTCGGCAACCTTCAATCAGAAGCCTGGCGAGGGTGTCGGCCACGACCTTACACTAGTAGAAAATAGGGCTTCGGTCACGGGGCAATATTCACATTAGTCCCGATTCTGTCACGAACCGGGACTAATGTGAGCATTGGTCCCGGTTCGTGCGGCTAAGGCTTTAGTCCCGGTTCACCTGAGCCCTTTAGTCCCGGTTTGAGACACGAACCGAGACTAAAGGGTGTGATGCCCTTTAGTCCCGGTTTGTGTCTCAAACCGGGACTAAAGATTAGACCTTTAGTCCCGGTTTGAGACACGAACCGGGACTAAAGGGTGCGATGCCCTTTAGTCCCGGTTTGTGTCTCAAACCGGGACTAAAGGTCCCATTTTCAAACTCTACCCCCCGGGTGGATCGCCTTTTTTGTTTTGAAAAAATCAAAAGAAAATGATAAAACTTCAAAAAATAAAATCCTTCGAGAGGTAGTTATATTACTACATCTACTCGTTAGGAAAATTAAAAAACTTAAATTTGGACATGTTTTGCAAAAAATGTAGGGAAAATGTAAAACGGCTATAACTTTTGCATACCATGTCGGAAAAAAACGTATAATATATCAAAATGTTCGGAACGAAAATCCGCATCCGATGGAGACCGCCTATGGCCTGTTTGCCAATTTTTAGAATCCTCAAATTCTAAAAGGAAAAAAAGTTATGCTCAAATTTCAGTTTTTTTTTGACTTTTTGTTAAATCTGGTCAAACTTTGGTCAAACTACTTATTCAAGAAGTATTAGTGTTACTAAATAATTATTCAAGAATATTAGTGTTACTAAATAATTATTTCAGTTTTTTTTGAATTTTGGTCAACTATGGTCAAACTGTGGTCAAACTACTTATTCAACAAATATTAGTGTTACTAAGTAATTATTGATTTTTAGAACAATAGTTTCAAACTCAAACAGTGAAATGTGTGACTTCATGCTCAAGCTAAATTCCTGAGGGTTAATAGGATTGACATCTTACTATTGTCAGGAAAACAACAAGTGCAGACTTGGAAACGAGGGAGAATAGAACCCGGAAGTTAAGCGTGCTTAGGCTGGAGTAGTGAGAGGATGGGTGACCGTTCCAGAACCGGGACTAAAGGCCCCTTATGAACCGGGACTAAAGGCCCTTTGTCTACTAGTGTTACTAACCACACAAGACTCTAGTCCAGGTTTATCGCCTATTCAGGTTCCATCCGCAAGGAGATCCGAGCGGGGTTTCGCTCATGGCCCCAAACGATGTGTACAGGGTTCCCGAGCCCACCATTCGGGTGCCACTCGGTACACCGGGCCACGTGTGCCTAGTCTGTCCCAAGTCCACCCTGCCAGGTGCCACTCGGTAGAAAAATAGCACTACCTACAAACACCAGACACTATTTGCAACTCCTAGATAGAGATCAAGGCGGTTAATAAGTCGAGAGAGCTTCGAGCGCCCGGAGCCCAATGTGTGGTAGTAGCTAGTCATTGGACAACTTACACAGAACTCAGTTCGTTAAGGACGGTCCCAATGAGACAACCCACCATGTACTCCTACATGGCCTCTCACCGCTACCTTTACCAAATCGTATTCACACGCTTAACTCTCAGCACTGGAACATATCGTAACACTCCAACTCATTCCCGATGAATCAGACCTGACACAACTCTAAGCAATAGCAGGCATGGCATGGTAGGAACACGACATGGCTCAAACAACTCCTACACATGCTAGTGGGTTTTAACTATTTACTGTGGCAATGACAGGTCATGGAGAGGAATGGGTTCAACTATCGCAGCATAAAGTAGCAGTTGAATCGTTGTTGTCCTAATGCAATAAATGAGATCAGGAGCGAGAGAGTAGGATTGTATCAGAATGAACAAGGGGGTTGCTTGCCTGGTAGATAAACAGGGGGGCACTGCTCCACTAACAGGTACTCTGGATCGGTCTCCGGAGCAGGACCTATCGAAAAGGAACGGTGTCGAAAATCAAACACAAGCATATGCAACAATATGATGCATGAACATGGCATGAGTATGTGATGTTGTTTGAGTTAATGCATCTAGCATTTATTTGGTTGAAGTCCATTTGAACCAAGGGTTCAAATGCAACTCCAAATTAAGCTCTTAAATATGCCATTTGTATGTTTTCATATATACAGCATGTATAGGTTGGTTTGTCATGCATGAAAATAGTACAGATGGATAGATTGAATTTTCTGATCATTTTTCATATATAAATTATTTCAATCTGAGCTACGGTTGAATTTCTATGAATTTTTTCATATATCATTTTCTGGAATTTCCTCTTTTATTTTTAAACCAGAAAATGGTATATTGCGTCAGCACATCGTTATGCTTACGTTAGCAGGTCGATGGCGCTGACCAAGTCAAACCTGACGTGTGAGGTCCACACGTCAGTGACTCAGTTAGTTAACAGGGGGTTTTATTTAGTCTAATTAGGATTAATGGGTGCTGGGCCCACTGGTCAGCGACTAACTAGCTAACTAACCTAGGTAAATTAGTGTTAAACTAATACTAACTAAAATGTCAGGGGTGGGTGGCCCATGCATCAGTGACACAAGAGGAAAGGTCAAACCCTGGTCAGAGGGGTCAAACCCGCCGACGACTTGACACCGACGAGGCCCGAGACGGCGAGGCAGCTCAGAAAACCGCTACAAGGCCTCGTTCGGCGTGTTTCTAGGTGCGTCGGAAAGCTCTTGCCCCCACGCGTCGAACGGTGCAGGTGCTGGGTCGTGGGGAGGCCGAAGCTTGTCGGAGTGGAGCCCGTGGCAGTTGCCGCAGTTCGGGCGTGGGTGCGGGCAGCGTTGCGGTGTGCAAGCAAGTGAGCTAGGCGCTAGCGGTGGCCTACGTGATGCGGTGAGAGGTTTGGACTCGCCGGGGCGACCATTTGGTCACCGGAGGTGCGTCGGCGACGAGCTCAGGTGGCGACGGTTACGGTCACCGGTGAGGCAGTGGCTACGGCATGCAAGCGAGAAAGCGGAGAGGGGGAGGAGGAGCAGCAGCTCACAACGGTCTCTGTGGGCTTGATGGCGAGCTCGAGGACGCGTTGAGGTTGACGGTGCGGTGTTGGGAATCCACAGCGGTCGGAGATGAAGACGACGGCGATGGAGGCGCTCTAGGGCTTCCCGCGTCGCTTGGCTTGACGGAGAGGTAGCAGACGGCGGCGCGGAGCTTGCAGACATGGAGAGAGGGCGAGGGGGAGGCGGTTGCTACGACAATGGCGACCGGCGGCGATGGCAGCGCTCGGGCGGGTGAGAGAGAGAGAGAGCGGCAGAGGAGGGGAGGCCACGGGAGAGAGTGAGAGAGGTGCGGGGCGGCACGTGGCGTCGTCCAAGGCGTCCAGGGCGATGGGGGAGTGATGCAGGCAGGCAGGAGGTGGCCGGACGCGTGCGTGCGCACCGCGGGCACACGCCCCTATCCTCCTGGCAGGAGGTGGAGGACGACTGGCACTGGCCAGTCAGCTGGGCCGGCCTGTTGGGCCAGTGGGCCAGGCCTGCTGCACAGTGCCAGGCCGCGGTAACCCAGGTAAGCATTTCATTTTTGTTTTCTTTTCTATTTTTCTGACATTTGTTTGGTTTAATAAAAATACTAAACCATTTTATTTTCTTATGCCAATTTTTTGCAGGGGCTAGTGGTATTATTCCAGAGCTCCTCAACTACTGGCATAATTTTTGGACAATATTATGTATATAATAATATATATCCAAAGCAAATAATTACTGCATTAATTCCAAATGCCCAAAATAAATACTTATGAGCTCCTGAAAATGTTGGTTTGATTTTTATCTCTGTCCAAATTTCCAGAGAGCAACATGAGCATTTTCTTGGACCCTTTTGGAGCAATTTTTTTATTTGGGTCATTTCCAGAATGATTCTAAGGGTTTCACAAATCCCCATTTCAAATTTCAATGAAATTTAAACATGATGCAAACATGAAGGCTAGCCAAGGTCATACCAGAACTAGGGATGTGACAACTCGCCCCCACTCGGAAGAATCTCGTCCCGAGATTCAGGCGTTGGCGGAAGGAAAGTGGGGTACTCAAGTGGAAGACGATCTTCACGCTCCCAGGTAGCTTCCCTCTTAGAATGATGGGACCACTGAACCCTGAGAAACTTGATGTTATGACATCGAGTGACACGCTCTGCTTGATCAAGAATGCGAACAGGGTACTCTCGATATGTGAGTTTATCTTGGAGATCAAGTGTTTCGTGGTCCACTCCGCGGATGGGATCCGAGAAGCAACGCCTGAGTTGATAGACGTGGAAGACATCATGTACTCGAGAAAGATGTGGGGGTAGTTCCAAATGGTAGGCAACCTCTCCTCGTTTAGCGAGAATGCGAAAAGGACCAATGTAACGAGGAGCCAACTTGCCCTTGGTACCGAAATGATGGGTACCCTTCAAAGGGGTAACCCGAAGGTAAGCTTTGTCGCCAACTTCATAAGCCACTTCCTTATGACTACGGTCATACTAGCTCTTTTGACGAGATTGGGCTGTTTTTAAATTCTCACGAATGATGCGAACTTGCTCTTCTGCCTCCTGGATCATATCCGGTCCAAAGAATTGTATTTCACCGGTTTCTGACTAGTTCAAAGGTGTTCGACATCTTCGTCCATACAGAACCTCAAAAGGAGCTTTCTTGAGGCTGGATTGGTAGCTATTATTATAAGCAAACTCGGCGAAGGCAAGACACTTCTCCCAATCCATACCGAATGAGAAAACACAAGCTCTAAGCATGTCTTTGAGAATTTGGTTAACCCTTTCCACCTGACCACTTGATTGTGGGTGGAAAGTGGTACTGAATGAAAGATGGGTGCCCATGGCAGTTTGGAAACTCTCCCAGAAATGAGAAGTGAAAATACTACCACGGTCCGAATTGATCTCTATTGGAACACCATGAAGTGACACTATTCGAGAAATATATAAGTCAGCGAGCTGACTAGCACTGATACTCTCTCGGACAGATAGGAAGTGAGCCACTTTGGAAAGACGATCAATGACTACAAAGATAGCATTATTCCCTTTCTTGATCCTGGGAAAGCCGGTGATGAAGTCCATACCAACTTTATCCCATTTCCACTCAGGAATAGCTAAAGGCTGAAGGGTGCCAGCAGGTATTTGATGCTCTGCCTTAACGCGACGACAAACGTCGCAGTTAGCAATGAACTAAGCAATTTCTCTCTTCATCCTAGTCCACCAGAACCTCTGGCGTAGGTCCTGATACATTTTAGTACTACCGGGATGAATCATGAGAGGAGATTCATGCGCCTCCTTAAGGATTAATTGTCGAAGATGTTGATTCTTGGGAACCACCAAGCGACTCTCAAAGAAAACAACACCATGATCATCTATAGAGAAACTACCACCAACTCCCTTGTTAATGTTTCTCTTGATCCGGGAAATTCCCGTATCCTGCTTCTGAGCAGAGATGATCTGATCCACAAGAGTAGGTTTCGCCACCGAGGTAGAAAGGAATCCGTGAGGAGCAAGGTCAAGGTTAAGCTTACTGAATTCCTCATGGAGAAGTGGTTGGCCCTGCTGCAACATAAGATTGTTGCAATAGGACTTACGACTTAGCGCATCATCCATGACATTCCCCTTGCCTGGGGTGTAGGTAATTCCTAAGTCGTAATCTGAGATCAACTCCAACCAACGTCTTTGCCTAAGGTTCAAATCTGGTTTGGTGAAAATATACTTGAGACTCTGGTGGTCGGTGTAAATCTCGCAACGTTTACCAAGAAGGTAATGTCGCCATGTCTTAAGTGCATAGACTACGGCTGCAAGCTCCAGATTATGTGTAGGATAATTCTCCTCATGTGGATGCAACTGTCGAGATGCATAGGCAATCACATGGCGATCTTGCATAAGAATGCAACCTAGTCCCTGTCGTGAGGCGTCGCAGTAGATAACAAAGTCTTTAGTGAAATCCGGTGGCACAAGTATGGGAGCGGAAGTCAGGCGTCTTTTCAGTTCCTGAAAACTGTGCTCAGACTGTGGGGAGCACTCAAACTTTTTATCTTTCTTGATAAGTTCCGTGAGAGGTTTGGACACTTTGGAGAAGTTCTCAATGAAGCGGCGACAATAACTGGCTAGGCCAAGGAAACTCCTAACGTGCTTAAACATTTCAGGCAGAGTCCAATCAAGAACGGCTTGAACTGTCTCGGGATTGACAACAATGCCCTTACCAGAGATCACATGGCCTAGGTAGGTCACTTGTGGCAACCAAAATTCGCACTTGGAGAACTTGGCATAAAGGCGGTGCTCTCTGAGTTTCTCTAACACAAGTCTAAGATGTTCGGCATGCTCTTCCTCGTTCTTCGAGTAAATAAGAATATCATCGAGGTAAACCACGACGAACTTATCTATGTATTCCATGAAGATCGAGTTCATCAAGCGAGAGAATGTAGTTGGAGCATTGGTTAGACCAAAAGACATGATGGTGTACTCATACTAGCCATAACGAGTGACAAAAGCCGTCTTAGGAATGTCCCCATTTCTAATCTTGATTTGATGGTAGCCTAACCTCACATCCATCTTGGAAAAGACTGAGGATCCAGCGAGCTGATCATACAGGTCATTGATCCTGGGAAGCGGATACTTGTTCTTTATCGTGACCAAATTAACGGGACGATAATCTACAACCATTCGGTCGGTACCATCCTACTTCTTGACGAAGAGGACGGGGCAAGCCCAGGGAGAAGAACTAGGACGGATGAAACCCTTCTGCAAGGATTCATCGAGTTGTTTCTTAAGCTCGGCTAGCTCTAAGGGTGCCATCTTGTAACGTCTCCTAGAAATTGGAGCGGTTCCTGGGATAAGATCTATGACAAACTCTACATCTCTGTCAGGTGGAATACCTGGCAGTTCCTCAAGAAAGACATCCCGAAAGTCACAGACTACCGGGATATCTTCAAGGTCTGGAAGAGGGCTGGCATTAAGAGAATAGAGTTGACGCTTTGCAATTCTGGTGGAGACAGTGACTATCTTGCCAGATGGGTGTGTAAGCTGAACGGACCTGGTGTAACAATCAATCTTGGCATAATGGTCTTTCATCCAGTCTATTCCAAAGATGATGCTAATATCTGTAGACTTGAGGGCTATAAGTGATGCAAGGAATACAAGTCTGTCAACAAGGATTTCATTACCATGGCTTATTCTGGTCATTTTCCATCTAGACCCTGGGGTTTGGATTTCAAGTGGAGTTGGCATATCACAAAATGACATGTCGTGGAAACGAGCATAGCCTTCAGAGATGAAGGAGTGAGATGCTCCGCTATCGAACAGAACCGAAGCTGGATGACAGTTGACAAGGAGAGTACCAAGAACGACATCCGAATCATCGTGAGCGTCTTTAGCTGAGACGTGATGCACACATCCACGTTCAGTGGGAGCTGACTTGACACTGATCATCTTGCGTGATGGCTTACCACGGCCAACAGACTTCTCAGGCTGGGGTGGAGCATAGTTGGTTTGAGAGCAGTCACGTGCATAGTGTCCTGGCTCTTCTCATGTGAAGCATGTCCCTGAGGTAGGACGTGGACCCACATTGACAAGCGGTCTACCAGTAGGCCTAGGTGGAGCATGCAACTGAACTAGGTGAGGCGCCACATAAAAGGGCCTCAGTGTATAACCGGGTGGAAGAGCGGAGTTCGGAACCCAAATCCGGCGCTTCTGAGAACTAGAACCGGAGGAAGAACCCAAATCACGGGTGTGCTTACGAGACTCCTCGTAAGTGAGTTGAGCTGTCTCTGCATTAATGGCCTTGTTCACAAGAGCCTGAAATGTATTGCAATGATGCAAGTGGAGATCACGACGCAACTTGGGGGCGAGACCCTTCCGGAACCTGGCCCGCTTCTTGGCGTCCATGGACACCTCTTCTGTAGCATAGCGGGCAAGGTTCTCAAACTCTCTACTATAAGCATCAACAGCCATCTTATCCTGGGTGAAACTACAGAACTCTTCTCTCTTGCGGTCAATGAGAGCCAGAGGGATGTGATGCTCGCGAAAAGCCTCAGTGAAATCTCTCCAGGTGGGTATCTGACCAGCTGGAAGCATAGCCTCATAGTTCTGCCACCAAAGACTAGCAGGACCTTCCAGGTGATATGCAGCATAGGTGACCTTGTCACCTTCAGCTATGTTCGCATAGCGCAGCTTGATAGTAATACTACAAAGCCAGTCATCTGCATCGAGTGGTTCAATGGAATGATGGAAGGTAGGTGGTTTCAGACCAATGAAATCATAGATGGTCGCTGACTCTTTGCACTGGGGTGCGGTGTTCTCCTCAATATGTGCTAACAAGCGGTTAGACTCATGCTTGTTCCTCTCCATCTCTAACATGAACTCTGCCAATGAAGACTGATCGGGAGGATCCTCGTCCCTACCATCTCCGTGGTTTCGACTACGAGCAGCAGAACTTCGGTTAACTGACGACATCCTGAAGAACCAACCAAGGAAACAAGGATGGATTCAGCATCATCATAAGGATGTAGAACATAGTACAAGGAAAATACTACCCCTTGAACTCCTAGGACAATTCTGGCAGCATAACGGCAGAAAAATGCTCAAAATGAGACATCCTGCAAACGATGGGGTAGTACCATACTCAACATCATCACTCAAGGTTCTGAGATATTACTAAACAAACTACACCAGAAGTACAACTAGAATATGACTCTGATCAACCAATCCTAAGAGACTACGGAGTAGTAACACGTGATCCTGATAGACGGAAGAGAAATCCTAGTTCCTTAACCCCGTAGGAAAGATAGGATGACTCAGATCAGAAGGCATGCGGTATAAGGAGTAAAAAGAGCTTTACGTTCCCTTCCACAATCAATTCCCCTATATAGCTAAAGAATTTCTAGAACCAACTTCGACCAGGTTGGCTTGGTAATCCTACAGGCAGTCAGGCTCTGATACCAAGCTGTCGGGACCCCGATTCTAAGTCACACCGATCTAGCTTGTAACACCTCATATCACTTTGCGGCCTCATGCATGGTATTCCCACGGGTGTCGCCTTACTATGGCCCGGGACCGTTTGCGCCTTTTGGCTCACGTATATGATAGTATCGCTAGTATCCATATGATAGAGAACCCGGGCCGACATGACTAGTCGTGAACACAAAGTGGCACTGACTTACAGGGACAGGCATACATGAAACAACATCGAGCATGTCGGTCATCAGCGTGTGAATTCGGGTTGTAGCAACTGGGCTAACAGGACTCCGGTGAACTGGGCGGTAGCAGGCTAGCAGGACTCCGGAAGTCACCGCGTGACATTTCCCCGGAGGGACAGACACATGAACGAAGTGAATCACATGTCGGCCAGTCTAAGTGTTCCGGAGCAGTAGTGCTGGGCTAGCAGGACTCTGGTGAACCGGGCTGTAGCAGACTACCATGGCTCAGTGGAAGTACTAGACTACATTTCCCCATAAGAGAGGCTACCAAGGATAAACAACTAGGTTGTCGGATCCCACACATAGCAATACACGTTACACGTACGCATAACATGCAAGTATGTGATGTACAACATGGCATCACAACATAACGCGAACTAATATAGATAAAGGCCCAGAAGAGCCACATAGCATTAATACAAACAGGGGTCACATGACCCATCATTCAGAGCATACAAGCAACGGAAGCATTAGATGTCTGAGTATAGACAACTACAAAAGAAAAGGGCTGAGAAGCCTGACTATCTACAAGTCCCTTCCAAGGGTACAAGATCATAGCTGAGGTAACAAGCTACTCGTCGAAGTCCAAGAGGTACTACTAGTGAGACAGATGTCTCACCTGTAAAACATAATATAGCAAACGTGAGTACAAAGGTACTCAGCAAGACTTACATAAGATCCTATCATACATGCATTAGTATCAAGAAGGTAATGTGGGGTTTAGTTGTAGCAAGCCAGTTTTGACTCAGTGGCTATCCTGTTCTACGACAATGAGAAACTTCTTTGAGAGGTGAGGCAGTGCACACGAGTCCACTAACCACCACGTCGATACACTACTATGGATTCATCCGGGTGCCACTCAGTACACCGGGCCATGTGTGCCTAGTCTGTCCCATGTCCACCTTGCCGGGTGCCACTCGGTAGAAAAATAGCACTACCTACAAACACTAGAAACTATTTGCAACTCCTGGACACAGATCAAGGCGGTTAATAAGTCGAGAGAGCTTGGAGTGCCCAGAGCCCAATGTGTGGTAGTAGCTAGTCATTGGACAACTTACATAGAAATCAGTTCTTTAAGGACGGTCCCAATGAGACAACCCACCATGTACTCCTACATGACCTCTCACCGCTACCTTTACCAAATCGTGTTCACACGCTTAACGCTCAGCACCGGAACATATCGTAACACTCCAATTCATTCCCGATGAATCAGACCCGACACAACTCTAAGCAATATCAAGCATGGCATGGTAGGAACACAACATGGCTCAAACAACTCCAACACATGCTAGTGGGTTTTAACTATTTATTGTGGCAATGACAGGTCATGCAGAGGAATGGGTTCAACTACCGCAGCATAAAGTAGCAGTTGAATCGTTGTTGTCCTAATGCAATAAATGAGAGAAGGAGCGAGAGAGTAGGATTGTATCGGAATGAACAAGGGGGGTTGCTTGCCTGGTAGATCAACAGGGGGGCACTGCTCCACTGACAGGTACTCTGGATCGGTCTCCGGAGCAGGACCTATCGAGAAGGAACGGTGTCGAAAATCAAACACAAGCATATGCAACAATATGATGCATGAACATGGCATGAGTATGTGATGTTGTTTGAGTTAATGCATCTAGCATTTATTTGGTTGAAGTCCATTTGAACCAAGGGTTCAAATGCAACTCCAAATTAAGCTCTTAAATATGCCATTTATATGTTTTCATATATACAGCATGTATAGGTTGGTTTTTCATGCATGAAAATGGTACAGATGGATAGATTGAATTTTTCTGATCATTTTTCATATATAAATTATTTCAATCTGAGCTACAGTTGAATTTCTATGAATTTTTGAAGTTTATATCATTTTCTGGAATTTCCTGATTTATTTTTAAACCAGAAAATGATATATTGCGTCAGCACACCGTCATGCTTACGTCAGCAGGTCGATGGCGCTGACCAAGTCAAACCTGACGTGTGAGGTCCACACGTCAGTGACTCAGTTAGTTAATAGGGGGGTTTTATTTAGTCTAATTAGGATTAGTGGGCGCCGGGCCGACTGGTCAGCGACTAACTAGCTAACTAACCTAGGTAAATTAGTGTTAAACTAATACTAACTAAAATGTCAGGGGTGGGTGGCCCACGCCTCAGTGAAACAAGGGGAAAGGTCAAACCCCGGTCAGCGGCGTCAAACCCGCCGGCGACTTGACGCCGGCGAGGCCCGAGACGGCGCCGCGGCTCGGAAAACCACTACAGGGCCTCATTCGAAGTGTGTCTGGGTGCGTTATAAAGCTCTTGCTCCCGCGTGTCGAACGGTGCAGGTGCTGGGTCGTGGGGAGGCCGAAGCTGGCCGGAGTGGAGCCCGTGGAGGTTGCCGTAGTTCAGGCATGGGTGCGGGCAGCGTTGCACTGTGCGAGCAAGCGAGCTGAAGCGCTAGCGGTGGCCTACATGATGCGGTGAGAGGTTTGGACTAGCCGGGGCGACCATTTGGTCACTGGAGCTATGTCGGCGACGAGCTCAGGCGGCGACGGTTACGGTCATCGGTGAGGCAGCGGCTACGGCATGTAAGCGAGAAAACGGAGGGGGAGGAGGAGCAGTAGCTCACTGCGGTCTCGGTGGGCTTGACGACGAGCTCGGGGACGCGCTGAGGTCGACGATGCGGCGATGGGGATCCACGGCAGCCGGAGATGAAGACGACGGTGATGGAGGCGCTCCAGGGCTTCCCGCATCGCGTGGCTCGACGGAAAGGCAGCAGACGGCGGCGCGGAGCTTGCAGACACGGAGAGAGGCTGGGGGGAGGCGGTGGCTACGGCAACGGCGAGCGGCGGCGACGGCAGCGCTCGGGCGGGTGAGAGAGAGAGAGCGGCAATGGAGGGGAGGCCACGAGAGAGAGTGAGAGAGGTGCGGGGTGGCGCGTTGCGTCGTCCAGGGCGATGGGGGAGTGAGACAGGCAAGCAGGAGGTGGTCGGACGCGTGCGTGCGTGCCGCGAGCACACGCCCCTGTCCTCCTGGCGGGAGGTGGCGGATGACTGGCACTGGCCAGTCGGCTAGGCCGGCCTGTTGGGCCACTGGGCCAGGCCGGCTGCACAGTGCGAGGCCGCGGTAACCCAGGTAAAGTTTTCCTTTTTGTTTTCTTTTCTATTTTTCTGACATTTGTTTGGTTTAATAAAAATACTATTCCATTTTATTTTCTTATGCCAATTTTTTGCAGGGGCTAGTGGTATTATTCCAGAGTTCCTCAACTACTGGCATAATTTTTGGATTATATTATATATATAATAATATATATCCAAAGCAAATAATTACTACATTAATTCCAAATGCCCAAAATAAATACTTATGAGCTCCTGAAAATGTTGGTTTGATTTTTATCTCTGTCCAAGATTTTCAGAGAGCAACATGAGCATTTTCTTGGACCCTTTTGGAGCAATTTTTTTATTTGGGTCATTTCCAGAATGATTCTGAGGGTTTCACAAATCCCCATTTCAAATTTCAATGAAATTTAAACATGATGCAAACATGAAGGCTAGCCTAGGTCATACCAAAACTATGGATGTGACAGAAATGTCGTCATCGGACGACGAAAGTCTCCCGGGGGAGTGCATCTGGTGCCACGACGATCGAGGTCTGTGCGACAGGCCTCACCAGGACAACGATCGGCGCTTCAGCATTAAGCTCGAGGAGACCTTCGACGTTGAAATGGTACACAACGACGACAAGTGTTATTTTCGTAATTAAGCATGACTTCAACTATTTCAACGTGTAATTTTCATCTTTTACAATTCGAGTATAGCTTATCCCATGCCATGCAAGACACTATGTCTTGGAGAGGATGGATTTTGACGACCATGAAAATTCTAAAACAAAGAAAATTCACCTAACGACTCATCACGATGTGGATTTTGAAGTAAACCTGTATAATTCTAGGAGCGTAACCCATTTTGGTTGCAAAAATTGGGAAGCATTTTGCAAGATTTATGGTTTTAATGAGGGTATGCTTGTCACCATGGATCGTGGTGATCTTGACATCGACCAAGACAATATCGACATTTGGGTCCTTGTTGATACGCCTCCAGTTCTACCGCTATTTGAGTTTCTGAAACATAGTTAATTATTAACTAATTTATATTGTTCATTTCAAAATAGTTGACAGCTTATTTCCATTGATAGCTTATGTTCATTCTTCAAAGAATGTGCGGGAGATAGTAGACAAAACCCACTACACTGATGGCTCCGAATTAACTTACAAGGAGAAAAATCAACTGGTCGGATTTTGTACTGACATTGAGAATTACAATATCTACAATCAAACTCCTCAACATTATGGTCAATACATGCCCCTAGTGCATGTGTTGAACTACGGTAACTACCATGGAGATACCCTGGTAAGATTTTTTACTATTACGACATCCGTGCATCTTTTGCATACTTCTAAAACTAGTACATCATTGCTAAGTATGAAGTTATAACTATGTTTTTCAACAGATAATCCCAAAGAATTGTGTGCCTCATTTGATGTATCAGAAAGGTAGACTTAATGTTTTGAACATACAGCCAGGTCATCCTACGAATCTCAACTGTCCATACCAGATTTCTAAAAGAAGTGGAGACATGCAAATCAAAGGATGGAAAAAATGTATGGACAGTCGTAAGGAGGTTTTTGGAAGCAAAAGGAAGCGAAGCGCCAGAATTGGAGACAGGATGATCTCCATTCTCCATAATGGAGAGTCAGGGTCTATTTTGTTTTATGCTATTTTACCTTAAATAGGGTATTTAGTTCATGTTTAGGCATAGCAGTAGCAGTAGCACGGAGATAAGAGAGGAGACATCTCTCAAATATCTCCGAATGCAGCATTACTTTCGACAAACTCGCTACTCGTGGTCTCGAGACTTGTAATGTTCTAACTTTGTTCGGTATTTTAAATTCGGAGACTAATATGATGAATTGTATTTGGAGAATAATCTTCTATTGTATTCGACAAATCTGCTGTTTATATGTTGTGCTCTCTATATTCTGTGCAGTAATATGTTTTGTAACTTGTGCAAATAGCAGAAAAGAAAAAAAATCCCTAATATTCATACTAGTGGCGCACCACTCAGCACTTTAGTGGCGCACTACAAAAGGCACACTAGTGTCGCATCATCAACTAGTGCGCCATTAGTAAGCCAGAGCACATGGGTAAATATGGCCCCCTGGGAGGCATACTAATGGCGCACCGTGGGCTATACTAATGGCGCACTGCGTGGTGCGCCATTAGTAAAAATTTCTAATGGCGTGTTGCTAGTGGCGCACCTCTAGTGCGCCATTACTAGCCAAAATAAGTGCGCCACTAGCAGGCCTTTTCCTAGTAGTGTATAGTCCGCCTGTCTGGAGACCCCCTAATCCAGGACTCCCTCAGCTGTAGCGCCTTATTAGTAGCTCCGGTCCCCGCGCTACTGATATACCTGGAACCCGTGGTGCTGCTAGCCTTTTCTCTAGTAGTGTAAGGCACCGGAGAAGAAGGCCAAGGGGAAGGCCAAGGGGGTCCGGAGTGGCCCCCGCCACAAGGGCGCTTCAGACGCGACGTCTGAAGACAAGACCCGCTCCTCCGCCGCCGAAGACGTTGATGATGAGGAGGAGGAAGAAAGCGATTCTCCCCCGGATGGGCAGCTCCGCAAGGGATGTCGCCATCATTCCAGAGCGACGCCCCCGGAACAAGCCCCTGGCCACATCGTGAGTGCTAAGAACCCGTACACGTCCAATTATACGGCCTTTCCATCTTATGATATTTTACATGGTTTAATTATATCATTGCAGTCCGGCCCACGACAGCTCCCAACGATCCTCATCAAGAGGCTCGTTGGACTCAAAGGAGATGGCCAGTGAGACACAGCCGGCCGCTTACTCTCCCAAGGTCAAGGGAGATGACGAGGTGCTGTCCCAAAGGACCTTCCCAGGCCAGGGAGAGGTTCGGGAGGCCGTCAAGGCGGCGCCGGAGGGTAACACCTCGGCCGCCAGACACATGAGGGAACTAGCCCCCATGGAGACTGACGATGGGGGTCGTACTCAATTCGGCCCGCCTCTGAGCACAGATCCGGAGACCCATACGGCCCCGGAGTCCAACGAGTAGCCTCCTTCAAGTGAAGGAAGCGTGCCCGTCCCGCCGACGACCTCTGTCCAACCAGAGGCGCCGGATAATCTATTGGAAGCGCTGCGAGGCGCTTCCATTGTGGAAGAACACCGTGTCCTTATGAGTATGGTGATTGAGAAGGTTCAGTCCATTAAGAGCGGACTGACCGAAGCCTGCAGTGCCCTGCTCACTACTAGGAAAAGGGCTATAGATGATATGGCCACTAATGGCGCACCAGACACGTGGTGTGCCACTACTATATAGTAATGGCGCACCATGAGTTGGTGCGCCATTAGTGTGGTCGACACTAATGGCGCACCAGACACACGGTGCGCCATTAGTAACAATATTTTTTTCCAAAAATACTAATGGTGCACCAAGGAAGAGTGCGCCATTACTAGTTTAACTAGTAATGGCACAGCACCGATGCAGTGCGCCACTACTATTTTTTTTGCAAAACTACTAATGGCGCACCTCAAGCTGGTGCGCCGTTAGTAACCAGGGTTACTAGTGGCGCATTTGTGGGTGGTGTGCCATTAGTAACCTGGGACCAGCTAGATATTCTGGACAGCCACACCTACACACTCACTTTCCCCACTTCATTCTCTACACCTCCTCCTCCAAGCTTGTGTCGGCTGCATCCTCCTCCTCACCTCATTTGCACCACAGATTCATCAAAATTAAGTGGTTAAATTACCTTTTTTTGATAGGTAAGTAAGGGGAAAGCTATCTTTATGTTCTAGATCTACTTTTTTTCTCCCTAGCTCGCTCCAACAACGTGCACATGCACTTTTTATGGCCTTGCTAGATCTATGTATGTTTGTGGTGTTGCATATCTTTGTGGTGTTGCATATATATTTGTGTTTGTAGGTACTGGTATTTGAAATACGATAGTTGCCAATATTTTGTCGGAATGTTGATTCATTTCCGTTTCGGCGAGAATTTTGGCACTATGCATTCTTTTTGGTCCTATTTTTAGGGAAAGTCATGCCAAATTTTTTCTTGGTTCTAAAATATCGTTTTGCTCTAGCCCGCAGGCGACCATGGCCCGCACGATGACCGAAGGCATCATGAATAGGTTTTTGAGCTCCACGAAGGCCGAGATGCTTCAAAAGAACGAGACGGAGATAAGATGTCCGTATCGAAGATGCAAGCTGAAGATCCTTATTGCGGACCCGGATTCCGGGCAGGTGCGGGACCACCTGCTCTTGTGTGGTTTCATGGATGGCTATCGGTGGCAAGGTGATGAAGATGACTATGAAGTCGTCCATCGGGGCCGGGCAAGAAATGAGGAAGGGCAGCAAGAAAACCACCTCGGCGAGGGCGTGCGAGAAGACGAAGAATCTCCAGGACATGATCACGACGGTGATGCTGTACACAGTCATCATGTAGAAGATGCCGGACATGATGATGAGGAAGATCAAGATGAAGGGCATGATCATGAAGATGAAGATGCCGGAGAAGATAACGATGGAGGCTGGGTGCAGGACCCTCATATTCAAGAGCTGCTTCTAAAGCAGACGGATAACGCAAGAGATGCAGCCCGAGAGAAAGCCAAGCTGGATCAACTGGAGATAGACGCGGTTACTCCATTGTATGAAGGATGCAGGCCCGAGGATACCCGCCTGAAAGTAACGCTCATGGCTCTGGAGATGAAGGTAAAACACAAAATGACCGACGCATGCTTCAACAAGAACATGTCATTCTGGCATGAACGTCTTCCCAAGGGGAACAAGTGCCCGACCAGTTTCGAGGAGGCGAAGAAAATCATGTGTCCTCTAGATTTACCGCAGGTGAAATACCATGTGTGCATGAAAAATTGCATCATTTATCGGGACGAGCACGCGGAGTCTACCATATGTCCGGTGTGCGGCGTCACTCGATACAAGAAGAGGAAGAAAGCTCCTCGAAAAGTGGTGTGGTACTTTCCGATCACTCCTCGTCTGCAGCGGTATTTCGCGGACCCTAAGGTAGCAAAGCTCCTGCGTTGGCACGTGGATAGGGAGGAGAAGAAGCGAGAAGATGACGGAAATGATCCGGAGATAAATAAAAAAGACAAGATGCTGAGTCACCGTAAGGATGCGAGCCAGTGGCAAGCGTTGAACTTCGAAGACCCAGAATTTGGGAACGATCCAAGGAACATCGTGCTGGGCGCGAGCACCGATGGAGTCAATCCATTTGGCAGCCAGAGAAGCACACATAGCACCTGGCCTGTGTTTGTGTGGATGTACAACCTTCCCCTCGGGTTGTGCATGAAGAGGAAGTACATTCACATGAGTATGCTAATTGAAGGGCCGAAACAACCAGGGAACGACATCAATCTGTATCTGGGGCTGCTGAAAGAGGAGCTAGAAACGCTGTGGAAAACGCCAGCCAATACGTGGGACGCCGCAGAGAAAGAATATTTCCCTATGAGAGCCGCACTGCTCATGACGGTGCACGACTATCTCGGTTACGTATATCTCGCGGGGCAGGTGGTCCACGGATTTTCTGGATGCGTCAGGTAAATGGATGAGACAACGTATCGCCAGCTAGATACAGATCCCGGGTCTTCAAAAACCGTGTTCATGGGACATCGAAGGTGGCTTCGCGACGATGACCCGTGGGGGAAACGCAAGGATCTGTTCGATGGTGAAACCGAACCCCGAAGACACCCACTGCCGGGAAAGAAGCAAAAGGCGCCAGAGCCGGGAAAGAAGCGAAAGGCGCCAGAGCCGCTGCTGAAGGTATGGAAAACGAGGTCTGTTTTCTCGGACTTGTCGTACTGGAAGATCCACCGTGTGCCTCACAGCCTTGATGTCATGCATATCACGAAGAACGTGTGTGAGAGTCTGCTTGGTACCCTGCTCAACATGCCAGAGAGGACAAAAGATGGGCCGAAAGAAAGGGCAGACTTGAAATCAATGGGCATGAGGGAGGAGCTTCACGCTAATGATGATGATGATGAGGCGAAGCAGGACACAGAAAGTCATCGCAAAGGCAAAAAGGCCACGATGCACGGAAATGACTACCCTCCCGCGTGCTTCACTCTAAGTCGGGAGGAGATCGAGCAGTTTTTCACCTGCCTCGTAGGAGTAAAACTTCCTTATGGTTACGCGGGGAAGATAAGCAGATACCTAGACCCAGCGAAGCAGAAGTTCAGCGGGATGAAGTCACACGACTGTCACATGCTGATGACGCAGATACTTCCAGTTGCAATCCGTGGGATCATGGACGCGCACGTTCGTGAAACGCTATTTGTCCTATGCAACTTTTTCAACGTCATCTCTCGGAAGTCGGTTGGCATGAGGAAACTCAGAAGGCTGCAGGAAGAGATCATGGTGATACTATGCGTACTTGAGATGTACTTCCCGCCCGCTTTCTTCGACGTTATGGTGCATCTGCTGGTCCATATCGTGGAGGATATCATCCAACTCGGGTCGACGTTCCTGCACAGCCTGATGCCGTTCGAAAGGTTGAATGGTGTCATCAAATGATACGTTCGCAACATGTCATGTCGAGAGGGAAGCATAGCCAGGGGCTTTCTGACCGAAGAGTGCATCTCCTACTGCATGAATTATCTAGGCATCGAGAACCCCATTGGTCTACCCATCAACAGGCACCTCTGCAGGCTCGCTGGATGGGGTCACCGTGAGGGTCGCCGCGAAATGCATGTCGACTTTGAGGGTCGACTCGCCGACTTTGAAAGAGCAAACCTAGTCGCGCTACAACACATAGACATGGTCGATCCTTGGGTGGTAGAGCACAAAACCTTTATTGAGAAGACATACAATGACCGAGGCCAACAGAGGACGGACGGAGATATAACCAAAGAGCAAAACTCATGTTTCACGCGTTGGTTCAAGCAGAAGCTTCTGTCGTACCCTTTACATGAGGATTCTTCCACGGAAGAACAACTCATATTCGCCTTGTCACAGGGCGCCGAGCACAACCTGATAACCTATGAGGTGTACGATATCAACGGCTACACATTCTACACCGAGGACAAGGACATGAAGAGCGATGGTTATCAGAAATCCGGGGTAACGATGGAATCCTACACCGGTAACAACAAGGACAGATACTACGAAAGGATCGAGGAGATCTGGGAGCTGAGCTACGTTGGAGAGAAGGTCCCGATGTTCCGTGTCAGATGGGCCAAGAGCGCCCTAAAAGAAGACCTATATTTCACCACCATGGTTATACCCGAAGCCAAATCCAAGACCGCGGGCGCAAACGTCACCATGAAAAATGAGCCATGGGTACTGGCTTCCCAAGTGGACCAATGCTTCTTCATTACCGACCCGTCAAAGCCCAGTCGTGTTGTCGTGAGGAGAGGCAAAAGGAAGATCATCGGAATGGATGGAGTAGCCAATGAGCAAGACTTCAACAAGTACAGCAACCCGAAGATCTACATGACGACGACGATGAAGTAGCAGCATACACCACAAGAAGAAGCAGGACCACCCTACCTAAAGGACGTCTGATCCATAGAAGAACTCCATTTGCAAAAAAGAAGGGCAAGAAGATTGTGAACAGATAGCTAGCTAAGATCGATTGTATTTAAATCGTAGTTCTCATTTCTCAATTGTATTTCATGGGCACTTTTTGATATCATGAATAGTTTTAAATTTCATTGGCACTTTTTGAATTCATGAAATTTTTTTCAAATTTGATGATATTTTTTCATATTCAATATGAAAAAATATTGAATATTGACGAGGACACTCGATCTCGATCCCCCTCCATCTCGATCTCTACCCCCCTCCATCTCGATCTCTATCCCCCCCCACACCCTCCCCCGCTAGCTCCACCGCCGCCGACGACCCACCGCACACTCCTCCGCTCCACCGCCGCCGACGAGCAACCCTGCACCCTCCCCCGCTCCACCGCCGCCGCCGACCCCCCGCACCCTCCCAGGCCCGCTCCACCGCCGCCGAGCACCCCCATTTGATGATATTTTCAAATAAAAAATTTGATGATATTTTTTAAAAATTTATTACTATTTTTATAAAAAAATATTACTGTTTCATATTCATATTCATTTTCTAAAAAATAATAATAATAAAACATACTAATGGCGCACCGGTTTGGTGGTGCGCCATTGCTATCTAAAAAAATATTTCTAATGGCGCACCGATCGGGGGTGTGCCATTGCTATAAAAAAACATACTTATGGCGCACCGCTAGGGGGTGCGCCATTACTAATCTTCCCCCCTAGCTCTAATTCGCCCGACCCCTTCGTCCCTCCCTCTCGCCAGATCCACTTCCCCCCGCTGCGCCGACCCACGCCGCCACCGCCCCTACGTGCGCCGCCGCCCCCGCGCCCCCACCACTCCAGCTCCGCCATCGTTGACGCCTCCGCGACCTCGCCGTCGACGTCAGCCTCCCCGCGTCGGCCCCTGCCATGACCCCATCGTCGTCGCTGACAGCCCCTGCCCAACGTCTCCGTTGCCGCCCCCAGTCAGCCCCTACCCTGCCCCCCATCGCCATCGCCGACAGCCTTCCCTTTAACAAATAGGCGCTAACACCCATCTCTTGTCTCGCTGGCAGGAACCAAAGAAGGAGAAGGCCCCGACGACGTCGTCGAAGCCGGCCAAGTGAGGCGGCGGCAAGCAGAAGAAGAAGAAGTGGAGCAAGGGCAAGCAAAAGGAGAAGGTGAACAACACGGTGCACAAGTACAAGTAGATCATGCCCTCCGTCCTCTCCGAGCGCCTCAGGGTAACGCCCACTCGCCATCCTCCCTCCTCCGGATCTCTTCTTCCTGCTTGTTTTCTTTCTTCCCGTGAGAATCGAGATCTCGGGATGGTAGGATATGGTAGAACTGCATGATGTGAAGTAGATTGTTAGATGCTCAAGTTCACTGAACATCACCATCAATTTTTCGGGTTTCAGAGTTATTAAATGTTGTTTGGCGACTCTGCTGAACAATTCAGAGAGCAATAGTCCATTCTTGGTTGTACACTTTAAATTTGTTACATACTTTCTTTGTATGTATGGTCATCTAGCTACACTTGCATATATTGTTATGTTACGCAAATTGTATCATCTTGTCACTTAAGTCAGCCTTCCCTTTAAGCACAGTGATGCCTTTTGATGTCATACAATAATGTTTGTTGCAAGAACATTCTGCTCTTAGTGTTTGTTTGTTTACAGAGATCCTACTTATATATACTGATGATGAGTCTTGTTGAAACCTTAGATATGTTGGTTCCTGCTTATTTGCTCCAATGGCACAAACTTGAGCTGCTAGCATAAAAAGTGTTGCACGCGACAGACAGTGAGGAGCTACTGTCAAAAACTTGAGCTACTGTCAAAAAATTCAGTTAGGTACAGTTAGCATCATGTAAGAAAATGTCCATAATGTGCTCTAATAATGATGTATTTTGTCATAAAAATATATAGTGGACTGCCATGATAATGACATGCTGCTAGAAGTTACTTCCATGAGTTGTTTTATTGACATGGCACATTTACAATGGAGTTTTATATATCTTTAGCCATTGTTCATTAACAGCAAGTCAGTTTTGTTTATAGTTGAAAGTTAGTGCGTGGTTTGAAATTTTGATCTGATATGGCATCTAGAATTATGTCAATTTTGTTTTGTAACTAGACGACCAAAGTGTGTTACTCACCTGGGATCTTAACTGTTGGGGGGTAGTATTGTAACTAGAAGACCATGTATTTTCAGAATTGAGCTAAAGATTTGGGGGGTAGTATTTCTGATTTTAGAGCACCTTTGCTGGATGTATTTTACAGCAAATGTTGGAATCAAAACAATGCTTGTGGGTTGTCCTGTTAAGTTGAGTGAGTCATTAGAGGGCAGATAGAGTCACCCACACCAATTAATGTTTATGAAGAAGAAGAATAAACCTGCTGCTGCTGTTATGGCTGTATTCACTTCTGCTGTTGCTGTACTTGTGATGATGTTGTACTTGTGATGGTGCTACTTGTGATATTCTGAAATGACCCATTGGCGACTTCATTACGCGGGGATAATGATTTTGCAGGTACCCTGAGAGCCCCTTGAGTTTGCCGGAATGTCGATTAACTTCCGTTCCGGCAAATTCGGGTACTGCATATGTCCTATTTTCAGGAAAGGTCATGCTGAAATTTTCCGTGAATTTTAGCATGACTTTGCTAAAAATAGGACATATGGGGTACTTGCGACTAATGCATGGGTCGGGGTATCTTAGTACTTAATTAAGTAGGATCAACTGCCCAGCCATTCTTGCTGCATTAAACCATAGGTGGCTATAGAGCCAAGTGATTGGGCCTAGCTTAGAATTCTTCTTCCCACCTTAGCTTTTAGGGTGCCTCGGCGTCGACAAACCCTAAATGATAAAACCTTGGCTTTTAGGGTGCCTCGGCGTCGACAAACCCTAAATGATAAAAGCTTAGCTTTTAGGATGCCTCGGTGTCGACAAACCCTAAATGATGAGACCATGATCTTGGTCCAAGACAATACCCAACTTTTTGACCAAACTTTTTTCCTATTTAGAGCGAAACATGGCCCACAACGATGAGGCCGGTGGTTCGGGCGGCAAGCAATTCTGGGAGCTGTCCCAGGAGATGGAGGAACAACCTCACCGCTATGAGGACGCCGCGGAAGACACCGATCCTGACAACACAACCCCTAGTGGCGTTGGGATGACACCACTGATGGTGCCGCCGAGGATGCCACCACTGATGGTACCGCCGAGGATGCCACAACTGATGATGCCAGCGCACGCACAGATGGCAGCCAACCGAAGAGGCAACGGAACGACCGGCGCCCGAACGTGCTCCGCACCTTCAAGGAGGAATTTACTCAAGTGAACTCCGACGGGCATCCAACGACGCCCAAAGAATTAGTCAAGGGGTACTCGCTTCAGCTCGGGTGCATTCTCCGGAGCACCATGTCGATCAACACCAACAACCTACGGCATAAGGACCGAGGGAATTTGCGCAACCTCCTCTTCACAAAGCTGCACGAACGATACAAGTTCCCCGCTGAATTTGTAAACACACACCTCTTAGGGAATAAAGTGAACAGTCCCGCCCTCACGACGATGAGCACGGCCCTGTCTACTTGGGAAAGCGCGATGAAGAGAATGATTGACAAAGGTTATAGTTATGAGAAGATCAAGGCGAAAAATCCTTCGATCGGCGAAGATGACTACAAGGAGTTCAAGATCAAGTGTGAGAGCAGCGCAACCTCCGAATCAAATCAGTGGGGGAAAGAAATGCGGGAGTGGAACTTAGGGGAACATAAACTCGGTCCCGGCGGTTACAGAGTGGTGGAGCCTATATGGGACAAGGAGGACGCGGAGCGTGCCGAGCAAGGCCTACAGCCCTGCTTCGAGAAATACCGTGACAAGCAGACCAGGAACTTTGTCAGGGCTCGGTACAAGGAGGACCCGGTAACAAAGGAGCTTACCACGAATCCAAAGACCTGGGGACTGAAAGCAGTAGAGTGGGGTCGTCTCAGAGCACCCCTTGGGACAGCGGGTCGTGTGGCCGGCAAAGGCTTGTCCACAAAATGGTCGTCATACTATAACGCTGGTGGGAGAAAGGAGAGAAAGACTAGCTCGGAAAGCCAGTCGCGCGAGGTTCAAGAACTCAAGGCACAAGTGGCGCGGATTCCGGAGATTGTCCAAGAGCAAGTGCAACAACAACTAGGATTGACGCTCACCGGCATTATGCCTATCTTGATTAATGGGCTGAAGACGTGGATTGCAGGCGGCCAACAGGGGACACCCCCGATTCCTAGCTTCATGGCCAGCAACTCGCACAACGCACAGGCGGCGCCATTGGTGTCTCCGGCGGAGGCGGTATTGGTGTCTCCGACGCCGGCACGGGCATTGGAACTTAATGCACCCGGTTGTACGCCGGCCGGCACGTCCGCAGCAAGCGGCCCCTCCGTCAGTTGCACGCCTGCCATTGGCGGTGCCTCGACATTAGCCGAGCTCGACGCCATCATCACGGTAACTAATTAAGCCTCTCGGCCGAGGACTTCATCTCCTTGCCTTTGACTGGGCATCCCTGACGCCCTACATGTTTTCGCAGGGCGCCGCCGATGTTCCGTGCACTCTCCTGCACTTCATGAACAACGTGTTGGTCGATGTCGCCAAGGAAAAATCATTCAACCGGGCAACCCCGTGTTCCATGGTAATCCGATGCCACCCACTGTGTATAGGGTTCAACTGGTTCGGGTGCTGCTAGGCTGCGACGAGTTGTTACCTCCGATTCGACCCGCCGGGGCTGACGAAGATGATCTGATGACCCTCAGCGCCTGCCTAAGCTGGCCCCTGCTTTGGCCAAACAGCCAGATTCGTTTGGGGCGGGGGACACCACCCTAAATACAACACCGCCAATCGTGCCGGCGCCAAGCCATGCCAAAACCGCTGCAACGCTACCGGACATGCCGGACATCCCTATGGCATAGGATCCAAACCTGCATATGGCACAGTATCCGGACGACGACGACGACAACGACGACGGTACATTTACCAACGTTGATAAGTACTTTGCCAAACATGGGTACGGTGATGAATTCTTCGGGCCTCCTTCTCAAGAACCCAACCCTAAAAAACACGACCACGATCATGCTGCTACCACGGTGAAACCAAATTGCAACAGGCATCGTCTGGCGTTCAGTTCTCAGGAGATGCCTTCAGCTGCCACCTTCACCGAGCCTAGATAGCCGAGGTGCCAACTATTATCAGCCCGAACACACTCAAGAATGCGGTCTGTGAGCAGAACTTGATCCCATTACAGCAGAAGAAGAAGGGACGGAAAAGAAAGAGTAACAAGGGTACCAGCCAGCCGGCACCGAGTACGATCCGTGCTCAGTACGGTTCACCTTCACCTAAGGATATCTCGAGGAGGGTGCATGTGGTGGGTAGGCCGATGCTACCGACTAATCTGCTCAATGCTGCAACCGGTGCTATGCGGAGTCCGCATGACAGTGTTCTTTCTTTGGAGAAGCGGCGTCTGTCCGAGAATGAAGTGGCATACCCGGTTTTTGTGGCCAAGGTGCCAGAGGGCAAGGGCTTTGTGGATAACGCCATTGGGGGTACGATCGTCCTGCGGTTTGATGACATCTTCGCTATGTTTAACCTTCATGCACTGCACTACACCTTCATTCGGCTATTTTCGCTGAGTATGGAGATGCGGATCATTAGAGACAAGACCCCGAACTTCGTGATAGTCGACCCCTTCTACATGCGTGCCAAGATCTTGGGCAGCGCTGTGGACCGGCAGGTCGCGATTTCTTACCTCGAAGGCGTCATTCTGGCAAACCCAGATAAGGATAACTTCCTTGTGCCTTACTTTCCCGAGTAAGTCATCCCCTCACCGCCCCGTAACATATGGTTTCTTAGATTTTGATCTTTCTTTTTTTTCCTAACATTCCGTGTTTTATGAAGTGACACACATTGCACACTCATCCTCCTAAGCCCGAAATATTCCATGGCCACGTATTTTGACTCGGACCGTCAGTCGAAGAAAGACTACACAAATATCAAGAAAGTTCTTGATGATGTTCTGCCCAGCTACGCCAAATCTGGAGGCACCTTCACCAGGCCAGTTCGTAGGTACGGCAAGCACGTGTTCGCCCACACTACGATGTTCCCCTGCGTCAAGCAGCCGCCTGGCGGTCATAAGGATGCCTACTACGCCCTCCATCACATGCGGCCGATAGTACGGGACCATAATCACCTTCCGCTACCAA
Organism: Triticum urartu; assembly: GCF_003073215.2. Classification (NCBI taxonomy): domain Eukaryota; kingdom Viridiplantae; phylum Streptophyta; class Magnoliopsida; order Poales; family Poaceae; genus Triticum; species Triticum urartu. Next base: position 12,769,986 of record NC_053024.1, read on the forward strand.
ATAATCTCAAAAGATTGGGCCGCAAGATTGTCGGCAATCTAGGACGCGGACATCAGACAAGAATTCTTTTGCATCCAGTCGGAGTTTGCGGAAATCATCCATCAAGATGTCCTTCGTACCTCAGGGCAGTTCTACCTCAGATATCAACCATCCAACAGCGAGATAGACACAATGCTACAAATGCAGGCTGACAACGCCCACGATTTCATGACCATCACGAGAGACGGCGGCTTCATCCATGCTCGGGTCCCTGAGTCGAGTCGAAAGTAGTGATGCTATGTGTAGTCCTGAAACATCGATTGGCTCATGTTGTAATTAAACTTTAATGAACTTGTGTGTCTCTTTGGTTTGGAAAGTCATTCAACTTAGATGTAATCGATGCTATTTATTAGCAGGACCATGAATCGTGCTATTAGTGTGTTGCTTTTCTCTTCCGATCCATTTGTTGCATACTTATATATTGCTTATGTATTGTTTGTGAATTGCTACTAACATTTTGTTTAGCTAGTGCATAGAGATGCCGTCATATGTCGTGTACAAGGGTAAGGTTCCCGGAGTCTACGACGACTGGGAGGAGTGTCGGAGACAGGTTCACCGTTTCAGCGGTAACAGTTACAAAGGGTAGACCACTAGGGCGGAGGCCGAAGTTAGATACGCGTGCTATCTAGCGGGAGAGAGGAGGGAGCGTTGGAGGAACCGGATGAAGACCAGTTTCATGGCGATTATGCTGATCGTGATGACCGCAGCTCTCTTCTGTGTGATGATAGTTTAGATGATCGATATCAACTTGTAATGTGAAGACAAACTCACTACTCGCGGTTTCGAGACATGTAATGTTCTAACTTTGTTCGGTATTTTAAATTCGGAGACTAATATAATGAATTGTATTCGGAGACTAATCTTCTATTGTATTCGATGAATCTATTGTTGCTGTGTGGTGCTAGCTATATTCTGTCTAATAATATATTTTGTAACCTGTGAAAATATCAAAAAAGAAAAAAATTCCATAATATTCATACTAGTGGCACACCACCACATAGTGCGCCATTAGTAAGACAGAGCACACTAATGGCGCATCATCCACAAGTGCGCCATTAGTATGCCAAAGCACAGGGGTAAATATGGCCCCCCTGGGAGGCATACTAATGGCGCACCGTGGGCTATACTAATGGCGCACTGCATGGTGCGCCATTAGTATACCAGATACTAATGGTGCACCACAGGTGCGCCATTAGTAAAAAATACTAATGGCGTGCTAGTAGTGGCGCAGCTGTAGTGCGCCATTAGTAGGCAAAACAGGTGCGCCACTAGTAGGCCTTTTCCTCGTAGTGGCTGATAGGTTTTGCGGTAAGCAGTGTTTAACCTAGAAAATCCCAATATAGACAGTAGCCCCTCAGACACTGTCCGGTGTTTGGAAAGAAAAGCTGGGCAGAGGATCAATTAAATTTCGCATGAAGCTAACCAAATTGTGTCTGATTTGAATGAGCAGGCGTCCCTGCTGGCCGCGACCTCTCACACTGTCGAAGTCTCTGGACTAAGGCAGAAACTGGAGTGGGCCGAAGAAGAGCTCGGCCAGGCGAGGAAGCAGCTAGAGGACCAGCAAGGTATGCAGTGACTCGCAATGTATTCGGAAAGAATAAATGATATATACTGACCGTAGTGTCATGATATGTGTAGGGGCGACGACCGAGGTCGAGGCCCTGAAAAAGGCCCTGGCCGAAGCTGAGGGAAAAGCTGTCAAGGAGCAGGCTGCTCGTAAAAAGCTTAAGGCCAGGCTGAAGGAGGTCCAGCAAGATCTCCAAGATGCTGTTAAGAAGTATGAGGCCTTGGAGGGAGATGTTCGGCTCGAGAGGCTGAACTCTCAAAGGCTCGCCAAAGCGCGGAAGCGGCCCGAGTTGAAGCCCAGGGTGCCCTCCAGAAGATCCAAGAGGCCAAGAAGATCGCAGCAGGTAAGTCATTTAGTATGCAAAGCAAGCATGTGAAGAAGAAATATCTCCTACTAACCCGGATTCGGAGTTCTCCAGGGGCATTTGCAGATCTGCCGCGTAGTGTGTCCGACGCCGCGGAGTTCTTCCGAGTCGAAGAAGGGAGCTCGGCGGAGAAGTTTTTCTGGTCGCAGTATCTTACGCTAGAGCATCATGTGCCCTTCACCGATCAGCTAAAATAGTTGGTGGCGCTACATAGGGTGGCCGAACTGGCCATGAAGGATTTAATAATCCGGCTGTGGCCAGCAGAAGCTATACTCGGCAGCTACTTCGGACTCGTGAAGCGGCTGGTGAAAGCCTGTGCTCGGCTGGACATAGTCAAGCGATCGGCCTGCATTGAAGGTGCGCGCATGGCCTTCGCCCGCGTCAAGATATGGTGGGCGAAGATGAACACCATCAAGCTGACGAACAAGGGGCGCAGAGGGCAAGGAGCACCGCACACCTGAGTGGTATTTTGCAGACGTCCTGGAGGGGTCACGCATTGTAGCAACACAATGTGCGCAAGACACTATTTTTGAATGAATACAAACATGTTGTCTTAGCCCTGTATGATGAAACGAAATTGTTATTTAATATAATGTCTAGTTAAAAAATTCTCCTCCTGTGCGGCCGTGTTATGTGAAATCTGAGAGTTGGCAAGTCGTCGGCTTCTGCCCCCACGTAGGAAATACGGGGGTGTTCGGGATGTAAACTAAACACTCTTAATCCAATTGTTTGGTCCTTGAAGGAGGTGTTTAGCGCGACGAACCAGGCAATCGGACTATGCGGCTTTAGCACCATCACTTAGCCATAGGAGTTTGACAGATATAAATATAGGTGCAGCCCCTACTATCCAGACTAGGATGCTATATACACTTGATTGGGTAAGTACCAATCCCTCGCATAATGCGGAAAAAATCTCTAAGGATTTGAGACCTTCGAAGAGCTGACCGGCTCTCGCCGCATCATGACAGTCAGTTTTCGGCTTTCTCTACTGAGGTGCTCACTTGGGTAAACGAGGGCACAATCACAGTAGTTCTCTCTTTACTACCCTAGCCGATACAGCGAATCGTAAGGTAGTAAACACAGGAGCAGGGCAACCCAACTATTGACCAAAGACATGATTCAGAGCCAATGCACATAGTGCTAAATTCAGGGTGCCGAATTGTACTTGCAAAAGTGTTCAGACTTTTGTTGCCATACTATGAGGCGCTATGAAGCCCCTGGCGAATTGAAACGCACGAGAGTGTACGGGTGTTACCTGATAGAGTTACCAGAAAAAGAAAAGACAAAAAGGAAGAAAAAAGAAGAACAAGTGGGAAGCTAGAACCGTAAAAATTTGGGCCACAAATTGCTTCTATTATAATTTCCTTAGGGCGTTAAAGCGCATTTATAAAAGTAGTGCGATAAGAAGAAGGCTATTTACTATGAACCAAGGGAGAGCTGTGTGTGGGTCCTGAAAATAGGTAGAGGGATCATTAATGAGACCACCTAAAGATTCCCCTGTACGTCTATTTCTCTTGTCGCCTTAGTATTTTTATCCTTCGAAAAGAATTGATGGTCAAGCCGCCAAAATGGCCTATAATAAAAGAAAAAGGAAATAGTGAAATTATGTGTGTCCGGAGCGGTCGAGCCGTATTGCGGAACACAAGCTGGTTATGCCTCCACCCGTGCCAATGGTATTTTTAGTGCGTAACTATGTACGCGTGGCACAGTTGCCGCCACTTGGTTGGGACTGGGACAGAGGCTAAATTGCCAATCGAGCTCCTGATGAGCTGAGCTGTCCCTCTGCGGAATAGTTCGGAATCTCTTGACAGTGTACGGGGGATCAGCCGCCGAATTGAGACCTGAAAAGGCCGCGCCGTACCTCTGCCGCTAAGGCAGCGGTGTGCTCCTCGGTACGGAGGGAGCGTTCCGTGTTTCCATTGACTGTTATGACGCTGCGTGGTCCAGGCATCTTGAGCTTAAGATAAGCTTAGTGTGGCACTGCATTGAATCGAGCAAATGCGGTTCGTCCGAGCTGTGCGTGGTAGCCACTGCGAAAGTGAACGATATTGAAGATTAACTCCTCACTTCGGAAGTTGTCCGGAGATCCAAAGACAACCTATAGTGTGATTGAGCCCATGCAGTGGGCCTCTACGCCCGGTATGACTCCTTTAAAGTTAGTCTTTGCGGGCTTGATCCGCGATGGGTTAATGCCCATTATGCGCATTGTATCCCAATAGAGCAAGTTGAGGCTGCTGCCACTGTCCATCAGGACTTGCGTCAGCTGGAACCCATCAATTATTGGGTCCTGGACCAGTGCGGCTGAGCCGCCGTGACGGATACTGGTCGGATGATCCCGGCGATCAAAAGTGATCGGGCATGAAAACCATGGATTAAATTTTGGGGAGACTGGCTCTATCGCGTAAACGTCCATGAGCGCGTGCTTGCGCTCCCTCTTGGGGATGTCAGTGGCGTATATCATGTTCACCGTTTTGACCTGAGGGGGAAACTTCTTCTGTCCCCCTGTGTTCGTCGGCCGGGACTCCTCGTCGTCATCTTCGCTTTGGGTGGTTTGTCTAGGGTGCCATGAATCTGGCACGGACGATCAAGTACACGGTCCAAGCTAGATGGGCCCGAATTGTTCTTTTTGAATGGCTTCTTCCGCTGATCCGACTTAGAGCCACCGAATCCGGCATTGACCGCCGTATCCTCGGTGTTTTCATTGTTCTTTCAATGCCTGTATCTGTTGCATCGAGACTTGTCGTTGCTATTTTTAGCTTCAGTGGTGCTCGCATCGCTGGTGTTGTTTTTGCTACGGGCCATCCAACTATCCTCGCCTGCGCAAAAGCGGGTCATGAGTGCAGTTAGGGCCGCCATGGACATTGGCTTCTCTTGGCTGAGGTGGCGGGCGAGCCATTCATCGCGGATGCTGTCTTTAAAGGCCGCTAGGGCTTCGGCATTTGGATAGTCGATGATCTGGTTTTTTTAATTAAGAATCTAGTCCAGAATTTCCTGGCGGACTCTCCGGGCTGTTGGACTATATGACTTAAGTCGTCCGCATCCGGAGGTCGAACATATGTACCTTGGAAGTTATCAAGGAAGGCTTCTTCCAAGTCCTCCCAGCCGCCAATGGAATTTTCGGGCAGGGTATTCACCCAGTGCTGGGCTGGTCCTTTGAGTTTTAGGGGGATGTATTTGATGGCATGAAGGTCATCGTCGCGGGCCATATGAATGTGGACAATTAAGTATCCATTCCATACCGCGGGGTCTGTGGTTCCATCGTATGATTCTATATTCACGGGTTTGAACTCTTCTGGGAATTCATGTTCCATGACTTCGTCGGTGAAGCAATGAGGGCGTGCGGCGCCTCTATATCGGGCCGTATCGCGACATAGCTCTGATGGAGTCCGTCTGCGGCTTTTGGCCCACGCATGACTAGGTTTTTCACGTCTGAATAGATGGCCGTCGTCGCGTGTCGGGGCACGTCCTCGCGATCCGTAGATCGATCTGGTATGTCCTGCTTTATTTTTCAGGTCATGTCGAAGGTCATATGTATGACCGTGAGCTGATTTACCTCTGCCTTTGCGATGAGGTGAGGCGGGCTGGTGTTCAGCTTGAGTTGCCGTTTTATCCCGACCACGTGGTGGTCGGTCAGTCGCATTGCGCGTTCGTGGTATGTGTTTCGGCGCGTCTTCGTTGAACCGAGGTAGCAATTTGCACTTCGGGTAGCTTTTGGCTGGGCGATTGAGGCCGTATTCTTCGGCTGTCAGGACATCGGTCCATTTGTCGTTGAGCAGATCTTGGTCAGCTTGAAACTGCTGCTACTTCTTTTTCAGGCTCGTTGCAGTGCCTATTAGCTGGCGCTTGAAGCACACCTATTAAAGAGGTTCCTCTGGCACGATTAAATCCTCGGTGCCAGGCTCGCCTCATCCTCAGACAGCGGAAGATAACTACCGTCCTCCGAGTCTTCGTGCGTAGCCTGTTTACCAGGGCTAACCTGCCCATCTTCCCAGCCATCCTGTTTAGTGGCTGCATCAAAGGGGTCTTCATTATTTTCGACAACTTCCAGAGTGTTATCTTCTCATGTGCAGGTGTTGCTGTCTTTACTGCGGTGTGACTTAGAGCGGCGCCGCTGGCGCCGGTGCTTTGATTGTATCTCGGAAGGTTTATCCTCAGCTGGAACTTCCTTGTCATGGCCGCTATTCTCCTTTGGTGCATCCACCATGTATACATCGTACGAGGAAGTGGCCGTCCAGCGTCCGGTGAACGATGGGTTCTGGGCCTCTTCTTCTCCGACGTCGTCGTCCATACCGTCGATGTCGTCGAAGCCATAATCAAGCATGTCAGTTAAGTCTTCGACAGTGGCTATGAAGTGGGTGGGAAGTGAAATTCTCCCTCATCAGCCTCCGGTTCGAGCTGGACACAATTCGGCTGTGAGCCTCCCTCTAAGGATAGTGCTCTTAACGAGTTTAGCACGTCGCCCAGAGGCGAGTGCCGGAAGATGTCTGTGGCGCTGAATTCGGTCATCGATGACCGATCATGCTCGAAATGCGTGTATGCACAAAGTTCGGAAATTATAACTGGAGAAGAGTCTGTAGCTCTGGTGACACGGATATTACTTGAAGTTAAGTCTGTGTTTTGCTCCAATGCCGGGGGGCCTGCGGCTTCCGTGACGGGGTTGACCTTCCTTTCCTCGGATGGGGCGACCTGTTCCGGATCTAAGGCCAGAGCGGTTTCAGGTGCAATTTCCTAGGTATGGCCCAATGACAGATTTAACTCATGTTCATGATGATGGCTTGGAGCGGTGTCGTGGTCGTGAATTGATTTCTACTACACAACCTTCTTCTTGTAGACATTGTTGGGCCTCCAACTACAAAGGTTTGTACGACAGTAGAAAATTTCCCTCAAGTGGATGACCTAAGGTTTATCAATCCGTAGGAGGCGTAGGATGAAGATGGTCTCTCTCAAGCAACCCTGCAACCAAATAACAAAGCGGTCTCTTGTGTGCCCAACACACCCAATACAATGGTAAATTGTATAGGTGCACTGGTTCGGCCAAGAGATGGTGATACAAGTGGTATATGGATAGTAGATAAAGGTTTTTGTAATCTGAAAATATAAAAACAGCAAGGTAACTAATGATAAAAGTGAGCGTAAACGGTATTGCAATGCGTTGAAACAAGGCCTAGGGTTCATACTTTCACTAGTGCAAGTTCTCTCAACAATAATAACATAATTGGATCACATAACTATCCCTCAACATGCAACAAAGAGTCACTCCAAACTCACTAATAGCGGAGAACAAACGAAGAGATTATGGTAGGGTACGAAACCACCTCAAAGTTATTCTTTCCAATCAATCTGTTGGGCTATTCCTATAAGTGTCACAAACAGCCCTAGAGTCCGTACTAGAATAACACCTTAAGAGACAAATCAACCAAAACCCTAATGTCATCTAGATACTCCAATGTCACCTCAAGTATCCGTGGGTATGATTATACGATAGGCATCACACAATCTCAGATTCATCTATTCAACCAACACATAGGACCTCAAAGAGTGCCCCAAAGTTTCTACCGGAGAGTCAAGACAAAAACGTGTGCCAACCCCTATGCATAGATTCCCAAGGTCACGGAACCCGCAAGTTGATCACCAAAACATACGTCAAGTGGATCATAGAATACCCCATTGTCACCACAGGTATCCCACGCAAGACATATATCAAGTGTTCTCAAATCCTTAAAGACTCAATCTAATAAGGTAACTTCAAAGGGAAAACTCAATCCATTACAAAAGAGTAGAGGGGGAGAAACATCATAAGATCCAACTATAATAGCAATGCTCGCGATACATCAAGATCATGCCACCTCAAGAACACGAGAGAGAGAGAGAGAGAGATCAAACACATAGCTACTGGTACATACCCTCAGCCCCGAGGGAGAACTACTCCCTCCTCGTCATGGAGAGCACCGGGATGATGAAGATGGCCACCAGAGAGGGATTGCCCCGTCCGGCAGGGTGCTAAAATGCATCTAGATTGGTTTTCGGTGGCTACGGAGGCTTCTGGCGGCGGAACTCCCAATTTATTCTGCCCCCCCCCCCCGAAGTTTTTAGGGTATATGGGTATATATGGGAGGAAGAAGTACGTCGGTGGACATCCGGGCTGTCCATGAGGTAGGGGGCGCGCCCAGTGGGGTGGGCGCGCCCCCCACCCTCGTGGGCAGCCCGGGACTCTCCTAGTCCATCTCTGATACTCCGTCGGCTCTTTTGGTCCAAAAATATGTTCCGTGAAGTTTCAGGTCAATTGCACTCCGTTTGATTTTCCTTTTCTGCGATTCTCTAAAACAAGGAAAAAACATAAACTGGCACTGGGCTCTAGGTTAATAGGTTAGTCCCAAAAATCATATAAAATAGCATATAAATGCATATAAAACATCCATGGTTGATAATATAATAGCATGGAACAATCAAAAATTATAGATACGTAGGAGACATATCAGCATCCCCAAGCTTATTTCGTGCTCGTCCTGAAGTAGGTAAATGATAAAAACAGAATTTTTGATGTGGAATGCTACCTAACATATTTATCCATGTAATTATCTTTATTGTGGCATGAATATTCAGATCCATAAGATTCAAGACAAAATTTTAATATTGACATAGAAATAATAATACTTCAAGCATACTAACTAAGCAATTATGTCTTCTCAAAATAGCATGGCCAAAAAAAGTTATCCCTACAAAATCATATAGTCTGGCTATGCTCTATCTTCACCACACAGAATATTTAAATCATGCACAACCCCGATGACAAGCTAAGCAATTGTTTCATACTTTTCATGTTCTCAAACTTTTTCAATCTTCACGCAATACATGAGCGTGACCCATGGACATAACACTATAGGTGGAATAGAATGGTGGTTGTGGAGAAGACAAAAAGGAGAAGATAGTCTCACATCAACTAGGCGTATCAACGGGCCATGGAGATGCCCATCAATAGATATCAATGTGAGTGAGTAGGGATTGCCATGCAACGGATGCACTAGAGCTATAAGTGTATGAAAGCTCAAAAATAAACTAAGTGGGTGTGCATGCAACTTGCTTGCTCACGAAGACCTAGGGCATTTTGAGGAAGCCCATCATTGGAATATACAAGCCAAGTTCTATAATGAAAGATTCCCACTAGTATATGAAAGTGACAACATAGGAGACTCTCTATCATGAAGATTATGGTGCTACTTTTAAGCACAAGTGTGGTAAAGGGATAGTAGCATTGTCCCTTCTCTCTTTTTCTCTCATTTTTTTAATTTTTTTGGGCCTTCTCTCCTTTTTTATGGCCTCTTTTTTATTTGGGCTTCTTTGGCCTCTTTTTTTCGTCCGGAGTCTCATCCCGAATTGTGGGGGAATCATAGTCTTCATCATCCTTTCCTCACTGGGACAATGCTCTAATAATGATGATCATCACACTTTTATTTTTCTTACAAGTCAGGAATTACAACTCGATACTTAGGACAAGATATGACTCTATATGAATGCCTCTGGCGGTGTACTGGGATGTGCAATGACTCATGAGTGACATGTATGAAAGAATTATGAACGGTGGCTTTTCCACAAATACAATGTCAACTACATGATCATGCAAAGCAATATGACAATGATGGGGCGTGTCATAATAAACGGAACGGTGGAAAGTTGCATGGTAATATATCTCGGAATGGCTATGTAAATGACATAATAGGTAGGTATGGTGGATCTTTTGAGGAAGGTATATGGTGGGTTTAAGGTACCAGCGAAAGTTGCGCGATACTAGAGAGGCTAGCAATGGTGGGAGGGTGAGAGTACGTATAATCCATGGACTCAACATTAGTCATAAAGAACTCACATACTTATTGCAAAAATCTATTAGTTATCGAAGCAAAGTACTACGCGCATGCTCCTAGGGGGATAGATTGGTAGGAAAAGACCATCGCTCGTCCCCGACCGCCACTCATAAGAAAGAGAATCAATAAACAAATCGTGCTCGGACTTCATCACATAACGGTTCACCATACGTGCATGCTACGGGAATCACAAACTTCAACACAAGGATTTCTCTAATTCACAACTACTCAATTAGCATGACTCTAATATCACCATATTTCTATCTCAAAAAAATTATCAAGTATCAAACTTCTCTTAGTATTCAATGCACTTCATATGAACGTTTTAATTATATTCCTCTTGGATGCCCATCATATTAAGACTAAATTCATAACCAAAGAAAACTACCATGCTGTTTAGAGACTCTCAAAATTATATAAGTGAAGCATCAGAGTTCATCTATTTCTTCAAAATAAAACCACCATCATGCTCTAAAAAAATATAAGTGAAGCACTAGAGCAAACGACAAACTACTCCGAAAGATATAAGTGAAGATCAATGAGTAGTCGAATAATTATGCACCTATGTGAAGACTCTCTAACATTTATGAATTTCAGATCTTGGTATTTTATTCAAACAGCAAGAAAAACTAAAGAAAATAAAATGACGCTCCAAGCAAAACACATATCATGTGGTGAATAAAAATATAGCTCCAAGTAAAGTTACCGATGAACGAAGACGAAAGAGGGGATGCCTTCTGGGGCATCCCCAAGCTTAGGCTCTTGGTTGTCCTTGAATATTACCTTGGGGTGCCTTGGTAATCCCCAATCTTAGGCTCTTGCCACTCCTTATTCAATCGTCCATCAAATCTTGACCCAAAACTTGAAAACTTCACAACACAAAACTTAACAGAAAACTCGTAAGCTCCGTTAGCGAAAGAAAACAAAAAACCACTTCAAGGTACTCTAATGAACTCATTCTTTATTTATATTGGTGTAATATCTACTGTATTCCAACTTCTCTATGGTTCATACCCTCCGATACTACCCATAGATTCATCAAAATAAGCAAACAACACACACGAAAAACAGAATCTGTCAAAAACAGAACAGTCTGTAGTAATCTGTATCAAACGTATACTTCTGGAACTCATAAAATTCTTAAATAAATTGTTGGACCTGATAAATTTGTCTATCAATCATCTGCAAAAATAATTAGCTAAATAGCACTCTCCAGTAAAAAATGGCAGCAATTCTCGTGAGCACTAAAGTTTCTGTATTTTACAGCAAGATCGCAAAGACTTTCCCCAAGTCTTCCCAAAGGTTTTACTTGGCACAAACACTAATTAAACACATAAAACCACATCTAAACAGAGTCTAGATGAATTATTTATTACTAAATAGGAACAAAAATCAAGTAATTAAAATAAAATTGGGTTGCTTTCCAACAAGCGCTATCGATTAACGCCCCTAGCTAGGCATGATGATTTCAATGATGCTCACATAAAAGATAATAATTGAAACATAAAGAGAGCATCATGAAGAATATGACTAGCACATTTGAGTCTAACCCACTTCCTATGCGTAGGGATTTTGTGAGCAAACAACTCCTGGGAACAATAATCAACTTGCATAGGAAGGTAAAACAAGCATAACTTCAAAACTTTAAGCACATAGAGAGGAAACTTGATATTATTGCAATTCCTACAAGCATAAGTTCCTCCCTCATAATAATTTTCAGTAGCATCATGAATGAATTCAACAATATAACCAGAACCTATAGCATTCTTTTCATGATGTACAAGCATAGAAAAGTTACTACTCTCCACATAAGCAAGATTCTTCTCATTCGGAATAGTGGAAGTATCATAAGAAACTCGAATACTATAAATTGTTTCCACATTAAAAGAGTAATGTTCAGAAAAAGGGTAATCATAATCATGACAAGTTTTATAAATATAATCATCACTACTTTTTATAGCATATTTATCATCACAATAATTATCATAAGTAGCAACTTTGTTCTCATCATAATCGATTGAAACCTCTTCCAAGATAGTGGAATCATCACTAAATAAAGTCATGACCTCTCCCAATCCACTTTCATAATTATCATAATAAGATTCAACATCTTCCGAAATAGTGGGATCATGTCACAGCCCTAGCTCAGCCCCTGTTGCCTTTGCTTGTTCCTCATGTCATCACGTTTACTTTTCAAATGAATTTGGAATGGGGATGACAGAACCCCCAGCACCCCCCTTATACCAATTAGGGTTTACTAAAAACCTTTTTCAATAAACCCAAAATGGCCTTCTAAAATGTTCATCGTCTTTGCCTTGGTATAGAACCTCTGACAAAATTGGTGCACACTTTTCTAGGGCAACATAGGGTCAGTTCATTAAATCATATAGTATTTGCATTTGGGCATTTAAATGCTATAAAATATTTAAAATGCCCAAATAATCATAAACTAAAAAGTTTACTATTGGATATATTCTAAACAGTAGCCATGATTAGTTTCATGATTTTTGGAAGTGTTTAGGTATTTTAGTAAAGCCACAAAGATTACAGAAAAATAGAAAAAAAAACAGAAATAAAAGAGAGAGAGAGACTAACCTGGGCCAACTCACCTGTGCAGCCCACCTGGTGGCCCAAGAGGCCGGCCCAACCCCCCAGCGCCCTTGTCATCTTCCTCCTCTGCCAGGAGGACAACCAGGTGCGTGGCGAGCGCCGACGCTGCTCTGGCCACGTCCTGCTTCCTCCCCGGACCTTCTAGCGATGCCACGGAGACGCCTCGTGGCCCGTCGCTCCTCTCCCTCACTCTCTGCTCTCTCCTTCACCCTCTAGTCCCTTCCACGAGCGCGACCTAACGCAGCCGTCACCACCGATGAGCTCCCCCACGGCCACAGCCATCTCCGAGCATCTCCGACGCGCCCCCGAGTTCCGCCGTGAGGCCCCGGTCCTCTCCACCGAGCCACATGACGCCGGACGCCCTGGAGCGCCGTCGTCGACGCCATCTATACCCTCTGCACCGACGGCCGTCATCGGCCGATTAGTCGTCACCAGGCTATCCCCGAGCACGCTGAGATCACTGACGACCCCGCCGTGAGCTCCTCTACCGAACCCCTCTCTCCCTGCCGTCGTTCTCCTCCTCTAGCCCCGCTGTCCACCGGAGCCAGAAGCTCACCGCCGTTGCCAGGGCCACCGTAGCCCGCGCCTAAGCGCGTCACCATGCTCGGTGAACCCCCAGGAGCGTGTAGCACCTGCCAGTTAATCCCCCTAGCGCCCCGTAGCATCGACCCCGTCCACAGCCGAACTCCGGCCGCCGCCGTGAGCTTGTTTCCGGCGATCTCCGGTCACCTCGCGACCTGCCGCTGCCTCTTCTGGATGCGCGGGCGCAAGGGCTATGCCATGGTACCCTCAGCAAGCCAAACCGCCGCCCGTAGCATGTTTCCGAGCCGCGCCGCCGTCGATTTGGTCGCCGCCGGCGAGGTTCCGGTGACGCTGACGTGGCACCATTAGTTTAGTTGCTAATCGTGTTTAGTTATTACATGTGTCAATGACATGTGGGTCCCCAAGCATAATTAGGTCAAGTCAACGTTAAGATTAGTACTAATACGTGTGGACCCCATGTGTCACCTTTGACTTTGGTCAAGTCAACGTTCACCGGTCCCACCTGTCATCCACCCAAACTAGCCTGAGACACTGATGTATGGGTCCCACAGGTCAGGTTTGCCCTGGCCGACCCAGTTGACCTGCTGACGTCACACCTATGTCATGCTGACGCAGTAAAGCTTTTTCTGGATTTAAGTTTATCCAGGAAATTCCAGGAAATAGCCAAAACTTCTAAAAATCATAGAAAATCCATCGTAGCTCCAAATCAAACAATTTATATATGAAAAATGATCAGAAAAATCCAAAGAATCTGTTTACGGCATTCGCATGCATGTTAGAGCAACTTATGTCCTCTTATTAGGACAATTCAATTAAATGGCATTTAAGAAAGCACATATGGAGTTTGAATTTGAACCTTTGGTTCAAACCAACTTCATTTGATATGTTGCTAGTTGCATTAGTTCAATCAACAGCATATTGCTATGTCATGAGCATGCATCATATTGTTGCATTGCATTGATTGTGTTTCTTCCTTGTTTGCCGATATTGTCCCCTCTCAGTAAACGTGGTTTCGGCGATGAGTTCGATGACACCGATGAAGAACTATATTATCTTCAGAAGTGCCAGGCAATCAAAACTTCCTTGTTCATTCTGATACAATCCCACTCTCTCCATCCTGCTCTCTTTTACTGCATTAGGACAACAACGATTCAACTGTTACATGCTGCGGTAGTTGAACCCCTTTCCTCTGCATGACCTGTCATTGCCACAGTAAATAGATGAAACCCACCAGCATGAGTAGGAGTTGTTTGAGCCTTGATGTGCCTACTCATTCATTCTTGTTTGGCATGCCTGCTATTTCTTAGACTTTTGTCAGGTCTGATACATCGGGGATGAATTGGAAAGTTGTGAACATGTCCTACTATGTGTGAGCTAAGTGTGTTGAACACGATTTGGTAAAGGTATTGATGAGAGGCCATGTAGGAGTACATGGTGGGTTGTTTCATTGGAACCATCCTTAAGCACCGAGATCTGTATGTGTGATTTAAGAACTAGCTACTACCATGCATTGGGCCCGAAACCAATGGACCCTCTCGGCTTCTTAACCACCCTAGTCCTCTGTCCAGGAGTTGCAACTAGTTTTTGGTGTTTATAGGATATGTGTTGGAGGCCGTGTGTAGCGCTGACCCTAGGGGTGGGCAATGATGCGGTAGAAACACCATGGCCGGGCATGCCGGGCGCCCGTTTGGTGTCTCGTTCGGGGTCGTATGTGGAAACCCCGGCCGGACACCCTGCGGATGGAACCTGGATAGGCGATAAACCTGGACTAGAGACTTGAGTGTTTAGGTAGGCCATGGCCGACACCCTCGTTGGTCTTACGCTTGAAGGTTGCCAAGTACATGTCGTGTAAACGGCGGTAAGTGGTGAGAGCGTGTGTGAAGGAGTACACCCCTGCAGGGTTAACATCATCTATTCGAATAGCCACGTCCGTGGTAAAGGACTACTTGGTTGCCTATACAGTTCATAGAAAAGTGAAAGTGGATACTCTAAAATGTGCAAGATAAGTGTGAGTGCTATGGATGGCGTTCTTGTAGGGAGACAGGAGCGGATCCTTAGCGGTTTACTGATATGGTGAATATGTGGACTCGTGTGCGCCACCTCAAAAGAGTTACTTGCAGTCGTAGTACAGGTTAGCCACTGAGTCAAAGCTGGTTGGCTGCAGTTAAACTCCACCACCCCCTTTATTGATACCGATGCATATGTAGATAGTTCTGATGTAAGTCTTGGTGGGTACATTTGTACTCACGTTTTCCTATTTTATGTTTTGCAGAGAGACGTCAGTCTCGCTAGTAGTTCCGTGTGGACTTCGACGTTTAGCTTGTTACCTCAGCTATGATCTTGTGCCCTCGGCAGGATCTGGTAGATAGTCAGGCTTCACAGCCTTTTTCATTTGTAGATGTCTGTACTCAGACATGTTAAGCTTCCGCCTGTGCTTTGTCTGGTATGCTCTAAATGTTGGGTCATGTGAACCATGTTTGTAATATCTGGCTCTTCGGAGCCTAATGAATAAATACTTTGAGTCGTAGAGTTTTGTTGTGATGCCATGTTGTATTTGCACATATCGAGCATATTGTGTGTATGTTATTGAAATGCTTGGTATGTGTGGGATCCGACAATCTAGTTTTTTATCCTTGGTAGCCTCTCTTATGGGGAAATGTAGTCTGGTGTTTCCACTGAGCCTTGGTAGTCTGCTACAGCCCGGTTTACCGGAGTCCTGCTAGCTCAGTACTACTTCTCCGGAACACTTAGACTGGCCGACATGTGATTCACTTTGTTCCTGTGTCTGTCCCTTCGGGAAAAGTCACGCGGTAACTTCCGGAGTCCTGCTAGCCTGCTACAGCCCGGGTTCCCGGAGTCCTATTAGCCCAGTTGCTACAGCCTGGATTCACACGCTGATGACTGACATTGTCGGTGTCAAAACCGGCGGATCTCGGGTAGGGGGTCCCGAACTATGCGTCTAGGCCGGATGGTAACAGGAGACAGGGGACACTTTGTTTTACCCAGGTTCGGGCCCTCTCGATGGAGGTAAAACCCTACTCCTACTTGATTAATATTGAAGATATGGGTAGTACAAGAGTAGATCTACCACGAGATCAAGGAGGCTAAACCCTAGAAGCTAGCCTATGGTATGATTGTGTATGGAGTTGATCCACTACGGGACACAACCCTCCGGTTTATATAGACACCGGATAGGGTTAGGGTTACACAGAGTCGGTTACAATGGTAGGAGATCTTGAATATCGCATCGCCAAGCTTGCCTTCCACGCCAAGGAAAGTCCCATCCGGACATGGGACGAAGTCTTCAATCTTATATCTTCATAGTCCAGGAGTCCGGCTGAAGGTATAGTCCGGCTATCCGAACACCCCCTAATCCAGGACTCCCTCAGTAGCCCCTGAACTAGGCTTCAATGACGATGAGTCCGGCGCGCAAATTGTCTTCGGCATTGCAAGGCGGGTTCCTCCTCCAAGTCCTTCATAGAAGATTGTAATCACCAAGAGTAGTGTCCGGCTCTGTAAAATAAGTTTCCACATATTGCCATACAGATAATAATATTAGCACAAAACAAATCTGCTGACGTATTCTGCAGTGCGCCATCACACTACAGCCAAATCCTTTACTCGAATCGTTTTTACTTTTCCACCTCAGCATATTTTGCGAGGTGGTTTCCTTGGCACGTCTTTAATACAGATGTGGGTAACCCAACCGCGCCATTTATCACGGCGCTCGGGAGGCAAGTGAGTTTTATTAGGCAAGTGGGGACGCATAACCGCATCCGCCTATATAAGGGGACAAGGATCCACCCTATTTACCTATGCCTTCTTCCTCCCTTGCTTACCCATCTCTCGCGCACCCGAGCTCCAGCGCCAAAGCCTGCACTTCCCACCTCAACCTTCTCCAGCAATGTCCGGAGCGGGAGGCAAATGGATGGTCTCCACCGTTACGCAGGACAAAATCAAGAAGCTAAGGAAGGCCGGGTATCTGTCCAAGGACATAGCGCACCGGCTTCCCGAGAAGGGACAGCTTATCCCCACCCCAAGGCCCCATGAGAGGGTGGTATTTCTCCTCCACTTCCTCCACGGACTGGGTTTTCCACTCCACCCATTTGTCCGGGGGCTCATGTTCTACTACGGCCTAGATTTCCACGATCTGGCTCCGAACTTCATCCTCAACATCTTGGCCTTTATCGTCATGTGCGAGGCCTTTCTCCGCGTCCGCCCCTATTTTGGCCTCTGGCTCAAGACTTTCAACGTCAAGCCCAAGGTGGTGAGCGGCAGCCAGGCGGAGTGCGGAGGCACCATGGCAGGCAAGATGGCCAACGCCCTATGGTTCGAGGGCTCTTTCATGGAGACCCTAAAGGGATGGCAATCCGGGTGGTTTTATATCACCGAGCCACGCGATCCGGAATGGACCGCGGTCCCTGAGTTCCGATCCGGACCCCCCACACGGCTTGTGTCCTGGAAACAGACGGGCCTGTTGTGGGGCGATGAGAAAGAGGTGACCGGATTGCAAACATGCATCCGGTCCCTGGTGAACATGCCAATCCGGCTTGTCAACATAATCTAGGTTATGATCGTCCGTCGGATCCTCCCGAGCCAACACCGGGATTTCAATCTGTGGGAGTTCGACTCGGCGCAGCATCAAACCCTCAGCAGGCTCTTCAACACAACGTACGAAGATGCCTGGAAGATGCTATTCAAGGGCACCGAGGCTCCCGCATCCGCTTCCGAGGACCGCGGATACAGCTCACAGCGTCACGCTAGCAAGGTACGCTATCTACACCTGTTACAGGATGTTCAAGCTTTTTTCATAATTTGACTCTATGCGGGATCTAAACTCCCTTGCCTTTGACAGGCTTGGCGGGCGATGGCCGAACCGATTAACTATCCGGCTCCGCTGCCCGAAGACCCAGCCCCAACTCTACTGGTGAAGCTGCTGACTCCGGCGCCTTATGTGGTGCCAGAGAAGAAGGCTAAGAAGAAGAAGACCACGGGGACTCGAAAGAGTACCTGTAATGTGGTGTTGTCGGACAAATCATTCGGCGAGTCCAAAACACCCTCCTCCCATGAAAACGAGGAGGAGGAAGAAGAAACCTCTCCCCCTCCAGCGGGGGGAGGAAAGAAGAGGGAGGCCGCCCCAACTGGGGAGGCCGAGGGGTCCAGGAAGAGGAAGACCCCTCCACCGGACTATTCTCCCGACGCCGAAGAAGACGAAGAGGAGTGGCCGGACAGGGCCAAGCGTCCGGCGAAATCGTAAGTTCGGATATCAGAGTAACTCGTGATGTTCCTTTGTTGCACAGCTTTACCTAATGTCGATGATACTTATGCAGCCCGCCCCGGGCCGAACTCAACGAGTCGTTGAGCGGCTCCCTGGATTCATCGGACGTGAACTCCGTTCCGCCCGCTGTCTCCCCCCGCACTGCGGACGACGCCGATGTGGCATCGCAACAAGCTCCGGGGCAGGAGGAGGTGGTCCTAGAGGAGCCGTAAGGCAACCTCCCGGACTCTAGGAGTAAAGGGGACAAGACCCCCCAGGGCTCCAAGTCCGGCCTTAAGCCGGATACCGTGCCGGAATCTTCAATGATTCCGGACCGCGGTAGGAAAGCTCCTTCCAAGAGGAGCAAGTCTTCTGAGCCGGCAACCTCCGTCCAACCAGAGGTGCCGGAAAATCTACTGGAGGTGCTTGAAGGCACCTCCATCGACGAGGAGCACCGTACTATTATGAGTATGGTGATCCAGAAGGTCCAGTCCGCCAAGAGCGGGCTGAGTGAAGCTTGCGCTAGCCTCCTAACAGGCTTCGAGGTAAGTAAAAATATGTAAAAATATTACCGCATAGACAATAGCCCCTGATGCTCTATTTGGCGTTCGGAAAGAAAAGCCGAATAAAGGATCTATTAAATTTCGCAGGAGTCTAACAATAAAGAGTCAATATGCGTATGCAGGCTTCGCTGCTGTCCACCGCCGCACTGACTGCGGAGGTGGGTGTCCTGAAACAGGGACTCGAGCGGTCCGAGCAAGAGCTCGGCCTTGCCAAGCGGCAACTCGAGGAGAAAGAAGGTAAGAAATACCTTACAGAAATAAGTGCCTATAGAGAGGCGTGATTGCAAAAAATAACAGGATTGTACTGCTTATTGTAGGGGCCACGACTGAGGTGGCGACCCTCAAGCAGGCACTGTCTGAGGCCGAAAAGAAAATGGCCGCGGAGCGCACCGAGCGAGAAAAATTTGGGGCTCAGGTCGGCGAGGAGCAGCAAGAGCTTCAAGCTCTCATGAGAAAACATGAGAGCTTGGAGCTTGAGTCAGAGACCCGAGCGTCCGAGCTCGTCGCGGCCCTTGAGACTGCCAAGTCTGCCAAGGCCGAAGCCCAAAAGGCCCTCCGAGAGTTGGAGGATATGAAGAAGATAGCAGCAGGTGAGGTATTCCTTATGCAAAGCAGAAATATAAAAGTAAACTACTTGCTACTTACCCGAATCCGGAGTTCTCCAGGGGCATTCGCAGATCTTCCCCGCAGCGTATCCGATGCCGCCGCATTCTACCGAGCTGAAGAGGGCAGCTCGACGGAGAAGGTGTTCTCGTCTCAGTATGCTGAGGCCGGACACCCTGTGCCCTTGAGCGACCAGCTGAAACAGCTGGTCGAACTCCACAAGGCGGCAGAACAGGCCATGAAGGGCTTCATAGTTCGGCTGTGGCCCGGAGAGGCCCTGCCTGGGAGCTACTTCGGGCTGGTGCGGCGGCTGGTGGAGGCCTGTCCAAGGCTCGAGGTCCTCAAGCGCTCCGTCTGCATCGAAGGTGCCCATAGGGCCCTTGCCCGTGTAAAGGTGCACTGGGGTAAGCTAGACGGTGAGAAGGTTGTGAAGGACGGGCCGCCACCGGGGAAGGAGCATCGCAAGCCCGAGAACTATTACAAGGATGTTCTTGCGGGTGCTTGCCTTGTGGCAGATGAATGTACCAAGGATGTAATTTTTGAATAAACTCGCTCGTTTTTATCCTATGCACTGAAAACTTGTTCATAGGCGCTTAAGCAATGCTTGTTGAATTTAAAATATTATTTTCTGTGCGGCCGTTTATCAAAAAATTGAGAGATGGCCAGTCGTCGGCTTCTGCCCCCATGCCACTAATGCTGGGGTGTTCGGGGATAAACCAGAGCACTCTTTTTCCCATAGTTGGGTCCTTCGAGGGAGGCGCTCAGCACGGCGAACCAGGCAATCGGACTACAATGCTTGAACACTCTCACTTAGCCATAGAACTTTATAATTTTAAATTTCGGTGAAGCCCCTAGTTCGGAAGACCGAGTTCGGGCGCTATCCACGCCTTGGCTGGGGTTATCCAGCTCCTCGCTCGAAGCGGCATAGGCCTTTAGGGACCCGAAAAACCTCTCGAACAGCGACCGGTCTCTCGCCTCATCATGACAGTCAGTTTTAGCTTTCTCCACTTAGGTGCTTAGCCCAGCTCAACCGGAGCACAATCGCAGTGGTTCTCCTAGTGCTACCTTAGCCGATATAGCGGAACGTAAGGCACCAATACATAGGAGCCGGGCAAACCCAACTATTGACCCAAATCATGATTCGGAGCCGATGCATATAGTGCTATAAGTTCGGGGTGCCGCACTTGTGAAAGTGTACGGACTTGTCACACCATATTAAAGGGTACTGAAGCCCCTGGCATACTTGTCGTACCATAGTGTACGGGTGCAACATGTCATTAATGAACATATATAAAATAGAGTAATGCAAAAAATAGACGAGAAGCTAAGCATTGTTTGTAGAGAGGCTATTTATCAAAGCCGAACGATACAAATAGTGCGATAAGGAAAAGATATTTAAAACAGGGGCAGGCCGCGGAATTGTATTTAAAACAGGTATACCGCTCGTAACAAAGACCACCTGGGAGTTCCATAATGCGGCATGGCTTGTCTGCCTCCCTGGATATTGCATCGTTTGTGCGGCAGTCGAGTCGCCGAACAGGTCGTCCGGGGTATGTAGTCCTGAAAGTAAGAAAAAATTAAAAAAAGAATCCGGCAGCCCCTAGTACGTTTTAAGCTGTATGTTGGGCGTGCCGTTTATTGTGCCCCTTCCCCTGTGCCCATGATATTTCAAGGGCGTAGTTGTGTACGCGAGGTACTGGTTTCGCTAGGTCGCGAAATCTGGGGTTGGGTCCGCATTGCTACGCTTGCTCAGAGTGTGCCAGGTGGTCCTGCTGTAGGTTACTCCGGGCACGCTTGGCGGTGTCTGGCTTTTTAGTGGCCGGATTGGGGAATTGCCTAAGAAGGCTACTTTGTATCTCCGCTGCGAGAGCCGCCGTATGCTCCTCCGTACGAAGGGAGCGTTCGGTGTTTCCGTTGACCGTGATTACTCCTCGAGGGCCTGGCATCTTGAGTTTGAGATATGCGTAATGCGGCACCGCATTGAATTTTGTGAATATGGTTCGTCCGAGCAGGGCGTGATAGCCACTGCGAAACGGGACTATATCGAAGATTAACTCTTCGCTTCGGAAATTATCCGTGGATCCGAAGACCACGTCAAGTGTTACTGAGCCTGTATAGTTGGCTTCTACACCTGGTATAACGCCTTTAAAGGTCGTTCTTGTGGGTTTGATCCTTGAGGGATCTATGCCCATTTTCCGCACTGTGTCCTGATAAAGCAGGTTCAGGCTACTGGCGCCGTCCATGAGGACTCTTGTGAGGTGACTTCCGTCGATGATTGGGTCGAGAACCAATGCGGCGAAGCCGCCATGACGGATGCTAGTGGGATGGTCCCTTCGATCAAAGGTGATCGGGTAGGAGGACCATGGGTTGAACTTTGGGGCGACTGGCTCCATCACGTATACGTCCCGCAGCGCACGCTTCCGCTCCCGCATGGGAATATGGGTTGCGTATATCATGTTCACCGTCCGCATTTGTGGGGGAAAGCCCTTCTGTCCATTGTTGTTCAGCGGCTTGGGCTCTTCGTCGTTGCTGTGCAGCCCCTTGTCTCTGTTTTCGGCTCTTAACTTTCCTGCTTGCTTGAACACCCAACAATCCCTGTTAGAGTGATTGGCTGGCTTTTCGGGGGTGCCATGTATCTGGCACAAGCGATCGAGTATTCGGTCCAAACTGCACGGGCCCTGAGTATTCTTTTTGAATGGCTTTTTCCGCTGACCGGATTTATAGCCTCTGAATCCGGCATTGACTGCCGTCTCTTCATTGCTGTCGCTGTTAACATGGCGTTTTTGCTTATTCTGACGTGTCCTGCCACTTTTGTCCTTGGTATCCAAATTACCACGGTTCTTTGATAAGTTGTTACTGCGAGCCAGCCAGCTGTCTTCTCCCGCGCAAAAGCGGGTCATGAGTGTCGTGAGTGCTGCTATGGATTTCAGCTTTTCCTCTCCCAGGTGCCGGGCAAGCCACTCGTCGCGGATGTTATGCTTTGAAGGCTGCTAGGGCCTCTGCGTCCGGATAGTCGACTATCTGGTTTTTCCTTGTTAGGAACCGTGTCCAGAATTGTCTGGCTGATTCTTCTGGCTGCTGACACTACAAGAAATATGTCAACTTATGACCACCACTATTGGTCACTGAATGGTCACAAATTTCCATTTATGACCTTTTTGTGACCAAAAACATAAGGTCAAAAGCTGGGCGTCGTAAACTGACTATAGCGACCTTTCTTCTGGAATGGTCGCAAACGTTTATGACCAAAATATGTCCACTGTGGCGTTTTGGTCACTAGCAACCTCTCCAGGCCACGTAGGCATCCAGCGTGGCAAGCTGATGTGGCACAAGATTCAGTCCAGTCCAATTCGGTTTTCTACATGGGCCTAGCCCAACAATTCGGCCTTTTAATGTATTTTTTTCTGTAAGTTACACGGGCCAAGCCCATTTCAGCCTTTTATTTATTTCTGGGTCGGGTCTTTTAACATTGTTTGGGCCAGTATATTTTGGAGCTGGTCCCACTTGTCATCTTCTCACACATTGGGCCCACTTGATAGAAAATTCAAAAATGCTCAGATTATTTTCATAAGTGGATCCCACAAGTCAGGTTTCCATTCCACACGTTTTCAAATCACATACATAATCATTATTTCAAACGGAGCAGTACAGATGTAGTACGTCAAATAACACTAAGTCTACTACAATTTGTACATAGTTATTACAACCCAGATATGCCTACTATTACAATATTGCAATATTTACATTCTATTACAATCAAACAGAAGAGACGGCTCTTTGCTGAGTAGAGCTATATGCTTTCAATCTTCAAATTTTGTAGACCTCGAGCTCCTGAACACAAAGACAAACATCATTAGAGATTAGAGTGTACACATGCTAGGAATAGCATTGGTTAAAAATAACTAATAATCACATGATGAAGTCCTAGAATGAAATTTCAGTAGTGACCAGATCTAGATCTATAGGAAACAGAACAGCCACGACAAAATCCTAACCAGAATGCATTTAATAAAAATGGATTGCATCTGGTTACTGTAGTGCAAGCTAACGACATGAAGGTTCCATCAAGCAATGATCAACTACTCAAAACCATTCCGTGCTTTGCAAAGAAAATACTAGATGAATCTCACTAACAAGAGCACTAGGCGATTAATAGAAGAAGTAATCAGCAGATGACACAATAACAACAACAGATTCTGGTTAGAGACCAATTATCTAGTGGGTATAATATTTGATTACTTCAAGAACAGATTCTGGTTGGACCAAATATATGATAAAGCAACAGATTCAGCCAACTTCAAGAGACCACAAGAGCATCAATCAACCACAGGTATAGTATAATATTTTAGAGACCAATTTTAGAAACATATTTTAGAGACCAATTTTATATCAGAACACTAGATGTTTGTGATGCATCTTTGAGAACCACAAGAACACTAGATATAGTAGAATATGATTCCAGGAGTATAATGCTAACCACAAGAGCATTAATCAGCAGCAGGTATACATCAAACTATCTACTAGACATCATCAGGATAGGAAGGGTCACCTGACATATTGAACTCGATGCTGCAGCAGGCCGATGACGTGGTCGTACAGAGCAGGCCCTTTGTGGCTGGCTAGATGCGCCCCTCCTCCTCCTGCTCCTCGAGCAGGACAAGGATGAGCTGGTACAGAGCATGCAGCTCCTCCCTAAACCAGAAAGCACACAAATCAGTATGCACAAGTGTTGGACCTTCAAATAAGGAGACTTGAATTCACTGGTAAGCATTAGCGGAACTAATATATATTTTTGCATTATCTTAGTGTATCTCTACATCACATAGATTCACCCACTCTATCACTACCAATTCTACTACACAGTAAGAATGGAATGATGCTAATCTATTGAGGGAAAGGATCTGCTCTCATCAGCAGTGGTGTTGCTCCTAGGCCAGGTGAGAGGACTCAAATCATTTGCCAAAGTCAGAAAGTTGGTAGGAGCATTTAGGAGATGTTAGCACACACACACACACACACACACACACCAGGATATGTTTGCTTCACTCAACTTGACATAATATAGCAGCATGCAAATACAATGGATCTACAATGGAGAAGGATGCCATGCTGTGGCTCCCATATTAGCACACTAGCCAGACGGCACAACTACAGTAACGCAAATGACCCCAGTTATGTAGTTATGGTATCTTGTATCCTATAATTGCCAGTTTTATTAGATAAGCTGAGATCACAAAACATGAGCAAGACAAGAACTGCTAGTCTTGGTATCTTGTATCCTATGATGCCAAAGAGGATTGATGGAGGCACACACATATCATAAACAAGTATGCACAGATTATGATTGAAATCTTGCTAGAAGGCACTGCCGAGGTTGTCTTTCACCGTCATGGTGCTGATCTTCCCCTGGACAAGGGCCGACCTCCCTGCATATCCTGCACAGTGTGGTCGCACAGTGGATCAGAGATTGACCGAAATTCCGACGATAGAGGACTATCACATCGCTCTGTGGTAGATCACCTGATTTGGGCCTGCCACGTTGAGCACTTCTTTTCCTTTGCGGAGTAAGGACGACCAATGCATCACAGAATAGTTCTACATCACGTACACATCATGCTTGGAAGTAGCCCACATGATGTTCCTCAGCTGCACATGTACAAGTATACGGTCAGTGCGTTCGTACCAGAATTCTTCTTAAAACTCTGCAGAAATACAATGATGCAAATGAGCGCCATTTTATTCAAGCACACCAAATTCTACTACGATAACAAACAAGATCGCCCGATGGAGGACATAACAGTGAGCTTTTGTTAAAATTTCTCGGGTAATTACAACTATGTGATTCTACTGTTAATCTAGATCTCCTTCAGGTTTTGATTCATTTAATCAAACAATAGAACACAACTGCTGGAAACTGTTAAGACATACATATTATGTGCACGCCAAAAAATAGCAGATCTGTGAAGGGGGGTGTCTATTAGCAAATATTGGTCTAAATACAACTTAGGCAGGCAAATGCTTAGTGTAACTAATGAACTGATGTTGTTTGCGTTTCTGAACTTTGCTAAATGAACTCTAGACGAATGCACATACTATCGTTTCTGAACTTAATCGTGGCAGTCTTTTATCATTACCCAGTCTCCGACAACAATAAGCTCACTAAAACAGCATTGTTGAGATCTCTTTCAACAGAATAGTAGTAGAAATTTTAAAAGGGGAATGCTGTGTTAATACAAGTCTAGAAACAAGCCGTGATTAAACTATCCATCGCTCATAGATTAACAGACTAGTAGACGGTACTCCCTTGTTGAAACACATTAGCATAGTGATATAATATCTCTAAATGTACGAGCATTCCTTTAGTCAACTACTAGCTCAGGCTGAAATTTAAGTGAAGCAGATTCACAAACCAAACGAAAAGTATGAAATGATACCCTTTTCAGTTTATGTGAAGTAAACATAACACTTTAAGCTTCGCTGCCTACATGACTACATCACTAACTCGATGGCATGTGTAGTCACTATTGCGCCACAATGAACACCAATCTCACCAGCAGGCGGCTCCGAAGATGGTGTGGAGGTGTTCCACAAGCTGGGCGCAGAGGGGAGGGTGGCTGGTGGAAGAAGTGGAGTTCGTGTACCCTGCACAAGAGACAAGATGAGGAGTGAGACCGGGGAGAGCAGCAACAGTAGGGGAAGGGAAGGACAGAGGGAGAAGCATACCTTGCCTAGGAGCTGCAGCATGCGCTCGTCGGGGGAGTAGGGGCGGTCGGACATGCTGCGAGAGGCCATCTCACCCACGCTCGCTCTCCTCCACCTTCATCTTCATCTTCGGGGCCGAGGCAACAAGCAGCCTGCCATCTCAGCCCGTCTTCACCTTCGAGGGCATCGAACAGGGAGGGTCACGCATATGCATAACGCCCAGCGAAATCTCAAGCGAATCAAACAAGAGCAGCGGAGATCTGGCGACTCACCAGCCCAGGGAGCAGAGGAGATCTCGGACAGCGCGATGCCGGCCTTCAGCAGCTTGGACACCGCGTCGACGACCACCGCCTCCATGGCCGGCCCCGCTTGATGACCCCGCGTCGACGACCACCGCGTCTCGAAGATCCTGGCCGCGACCTCCTCGTTCTACGGTGGCAAGTTGGATCTGGGAGTGGGGAGAGGATCTGAGGTGGGGAGGGGAGGTGTGGCGGAGGTGGGTGGCAGCGAGGGGAGGGGTGGGTGTTGGAGGTGGGTGGCGGCGGGGGAGGGGTGGGTGGCGGCGAGGGGAGGGGAGGGATCTGGATCGGGGAGCGCTGGGGTGTGCGGGGGAGAGAGAGGAGGGGATGAGTGGTGTGACCGGCGGAGGAGGAGGAGACGGTGGGGAGCTTGGCCTTCTTCATGTGCGGCGGCGCGGGGAGGCGGGGGAGGGCGAGGAGGAGAAGGGCCGCTTGGGGTCGCACGAAGCAGATCCCCAAGTGCATCGCACGGCGGCGACGGCA
Organism: Triticum urartu; assembly: GCF_003073215.2. Lineage (NCBI taxonomy): Eukaryota > Viridiplantae > Streptophyta > Magnoliopsida > Poales > Poaceae > Triticum > Triticum urartu. The sequence continues at coordinate 12,796,875 of NC_053024.1, forward strand.
ACGGCGAACGATGGAGGGATGCGGTGGCCGCCGCGGGGGTTTTGGGGGCCGGGCCGACGCCGTCAAGTGCTCGGAATGGGGGAGAGCGGCCAGGGGATGGATGTGGATGGCGGCGTGATGCGGGAGGGCGGGATGGCTAGATGGGTGGCGGCGCGATGCGAGGGGAGGGAAGGGGTCGGGCTGGTGGGTGGGTGGGAGACGAGGGCAGGGGATGGGTAGATTTTTTTTAGGGCAAGGGGTTGGATGGATGGATGGATGGCCGCCACGTCATCGATCCGGGTGAGAGCTAGTTCCACCAATGAGAATAAAGTAAAACAAACTGTGTTTACATTTTTGTTTTCTTCTACTTTTTTCACATTAATAGGTACTTATTTAATTTTTCTAAAAATAATTTATAGATACTAAAGTATATATTTCATCAGAGATACTCTGAAATGTTTGTAAGATTCAATACCTAACTACCGAAATTTCATTTTTCATTTTTCGAGTGTTCAAAATGAATTTTTTTATGAAGTACCTACTATATATTTATTGTAAAATTGGACCAAATCAATTTTCTAAAATACTAGGCCATGTTTAATGCACAATTGACCAAATGGTTGGGTGTCAAAAGTTTTGATCCACGTCTGGTGAAAAAGACAAATTGTCGTCGATTCAGTTGGAAACGGGTCAAATTTGAACTGTAGCTGCCTCATAGTTTGCTCTTTATTTTTTCCAAAAATCATTTCTAGGTACATAAGTATCTATTTAATCATAGAAACACCAAAAAAATTTCAAGATTCAACCACTAGGTAGGAGCGGTCAAGCCCGCCGTTTTGACCGCATTTTGAAACGGGCATAAGAAATTCAAAAAAAATCAAAAAATTGGAAAACCTTCGCATTATGTCATTATATGTGGCCAAGTTCCTAGGAAAAATAACAAACTTGTAATACGGCAATTATTTTAAAAAAGTGTCCTCAGAAATGAGCTATCAAGTGTGAAGATTCATGGCTTTCAAGTCAAACGATCAATCTTATGGCCACATTCATGGCATAATTTGTTCAAATGATCTCATATTGTGCACAAGGGTGCATATTGGAATGGCAAACAATGTTGCCTAAGGAAGTTTTCATTTTCCTCGAACGAAAAAACCATTTTCCATTTTCCGAGTGCCTGAAATGAGTTTTTTTTGTGAAGGACCTACCATATATTTGTTGCAAAATTGGACCAAATCAATTTTCTAAAATACTAGGCCATATTTAATGCACAATTGACAAAATGGTTGGGTGTCAAAAATTTTGATCCACCTCTGGTGAAAAAGACAAATTCCCGTCGATTCAGCTGGAAGCGGGTCAAATTTGAACTGCAGCTACGTCATAGTTTGCTCTTTATTTTTTTCAAATATCATTTCTAGGTAAATAAGTATCTATTTAATCAGAGAAACACCAAAAAAATTCCAAGATTCAACAACTAGCTAGGAACGGTCATTCCCACCGTTTTGACCGCATTTTGAAACGCGCATAAAAAATTCAAAAAAAATCAAAAAATTGGGAAACCTTCGCATTGTGCGATTATATGTGGCCAAGTTCCTAGGAAAAATAACAAACTTGTAATACGACAATTATTTTAAAAAAATGTTCTCAGAAATGAGCTATCATCTCTGAAGATTCATGGCTTTCAAAGCAAATGATCAAACTTATGGCCACATTCGTGGCATAGTTTGTTAAAATGATCTCATATTGTGAAGAATGGTGCATATTGGAATGGCAAACAATGTTGCCTAAGGAAGTTTTCATTTTCTTTGGACGAAAAAACCATTTTTCATTTTCCGAGTGCCTGAAAGGAGGTTTTTTTGTGAAGGAACTACCAAATAATTGTTGCAAAATTGGACCAAATAATTTTTCTAAAATACTAGGACATATTTAATGCACAATTGACAAAATGGTTGGGTGTAAAAAGTTTTGATCCACCTCTCGTGAAAAAGACAAATTTCCGCCGATTCAGTTGGACGCGGGTGAAATTTGAACTGCAGCTGCCTCATAGTTTGCTATTTATTTTTTCCAAAAATCATTTCTAGGTAAATAAGTATCTATTTAATCAGAGAAACACCGAAAAAATTCCAAGATTCAACAACTAGCTAGGAACGGTCATTCCCGCCGTTTTGACCACATTCTGAAACGGGCAGAAAAAATTCAAAAAAAATCAAAAAATTGGGAAACCTTCGCATTGTGTTATTATATGTGGCCAAGTTCCCAGGAAAAATAACAAACTTGTAATACGGCAATTATTTTTAAGAAGTGTTCTCAGAAATGAGCTATCATCTCTGAAGATTCATGGCTTTCAAGCCAAATGATCAATCTTATGGCCACATTCGTGGAATAGTTTATTCAAATGATCTCATATTATGCACAAGGTGCATATTGGAATGGCAAACAATGTTGCCTAAGGAAGTTTTCATTTTCTTTGGACGAAAAAACCATTTTTCATTTTCCGAGTGCCCGAAAGGAGGTTTTTTTGTGAAGGAACTACCAAATAATTGTTGCAAAATTGGACCAAATCATTTTTCTAAAATATTAGGACCTATTTAGTGCACAATTGACAAAATGGTTGGGTGTCAAAATTTTTGATCCACCTCTGGTGAAAAAGACAAATTCCCGTCGATTCAGTTGGAAGCGGGTCAAATTTGAAATGTAGCTGCCTCATAGTTTGCTATTTATTTTTTCCAAAAATCATTTCTAGTTACATAAGTACCTATTTAATCCGAAATACATGGTTTTATGGAGAGACATCGAGGTTTGGACAGTGGCCGATGGCCCCAACTCTAGAGCGCGTAAGCTCGCATGCCCGCCGCGTGGTCACCGCGTGACCGTGGCGTTGCCATGTGTTCTGGGCGGCCTAGGCATGTCTAGTGGGTTGGGAACTCCCCAGGTTGGTGCTAGGAAGAAAATTACAACATAAGATTCTCACGAGAAGACTGATCGATGCTCAAACATGAATTAGCAGCCAAGTGTTTGATTAGCGGTACGGGAAATGCACATGGCCAATGGGCGTGAGTTTTGGCTGAGGATGATCATCTACTAAGGAGAATGTCTTCACAAATTTTTAGCTCAAAAGGAGGATCCTAGGTGGTACTTGCTTTGCAAAGTACCACGCTGGACAAAAATATGAATGTTGAAGCTGGGCTCAAAATAATGAATGGATTGAGCTGAAATTTTGTGGAGGATGGTTATTTGGGCATAGAAAAGCATTGTAGAAATTTATACCATTTGGACTGCCAAAGTAGTACTTCCTTCACAATGCTCTTCTATGGATAGAAACTTGGGAAAACTAGTGAGAGAGATTGGATGAATGAAATGAGCTCAAAATTGGTGTAGGTAAGTTACTTAGGTATGGTCATGTGCTGGTCAATTTTCAGATCATTTGGATAAGCCTAGCTAGTACTTACTTCACAAAGCTTCTCTCGAGGTAGAAACTTTGGAAATTTCCCGAGAAAGATTTACTAGGAAAATTGAGCTGAATATTATCATGTGGCAATGATTTGGGTATGGAAGAGTGCCCGAAAAGTTTGAGGGTAATAGGAGGGGTATATATAACACTTGCTTTGCAACGTGCCAATTTGGCCATAAAATATAAATTGAACCTGGGCTCACATAGATGATTTGACTGAGCTGCAATTTGGAGGAGGGTGATAATTTGGGCATATGAAGAAACTGTAGAAATTTCATGTCATTTAGAGATATAAAAAAGGTACTTCCTTCACAATGCTTCTAGGTGGACAAAAACTTTGAAAATTTGCCGAGGAAGATTTGCTAGGCAAATGGAGCTGAATTTTGTCATGCAGTAATGATTTGGATAGGAAAGAGTGCCCAAAAATTCGTAGGGCAATCAAGAATATATAAATAGCACTTCCTTCATAAAGTGTTGTTGTGAACATAATAGGAAAATGAATATTTTTGAATTAGTTTTGAACTAGGAAAGGAAGGATTTTTACATATTTGATGAAGATATGACCCAAAGAATTTATGAGATTTTTTTGGGAATTTTGGGAATGATAGAAATATAGGTTGCTTCACAACCTAGGGCAAAAACTGCCACATGGACATGACACATAGGCAAAACTGATGAGATGGCGCCTAGTCATCACAACCCACCACAATCTAAAAGGCTATGACCATCTATATTGGTCATTAACAACTAGAAATAAGGCAGCGGACTAGCACTGTTTGCTTTGTGACCATTTCGTGTAAGGAAATTACGACCTTTCTGACCAAAATGGTCGCAATGGTTTAGGGTTTGAAGCCCCCTGAACAGCTTTTGACCAATTGGTCTAAAATGGTCATAAATTTATGACCAATTCTTCGAGGGTCACTGACAGAAGGTCATAAGTTGACATATTTCTTGTAGTGTGAATTATGTGGCTTAGGTCGTCGGCATCCGGCGGTCGTACGTAAGTGCCCTGGAAGTTATCGAGGAATGTGGCTTCCAGGTCCTCCCAAGAACCGACTGAGTTTGCTGGCAAGCTGTTAAGCCAATGCCCGGCCGGTCCTTTGAGTTTGAGCGGGAGGTACTTGATGGCGTGTAGATCATCGCCGCGTGCCATGTGGATGTGAAGGAGATAGTCCTCGATCCATACCACCGGGTCTGTGGTGCCATCGTATGATTCGATGTTTACGGGTTTGAAGCCCTCTGGGATTTTATGATCCATTACTTCATTCGTGAAGCATAGCGGGTGTGCGGCGCCTCTGTACTGGGCTATATCACGACGCAGCTCGGAAGAGCTATGTCTGTTGTGTTCGGCCCGGCCGGATTTGTTGTATCCAGAGTGAAGATCATTGTCACATGTCGTAGGGTGCCTGCGCGATCCGTAGATCGATCTTGTTTGTCTTGCTTTATCCTCCAGTATGTCTCGCAGGTCGGGCGCATTTTCCCGTGCCTTAGTTGTGCGGCGTCGGGGCATGGCTTGGGTGGAGGGCTGAGCGGCCTCTCTGTCACAGCCACGGGGTGGCCGGTCTGCCGTATCATGCGCTAGTGATGTAGGTGCTTCCTCCTCTGACCGGGGTAGCGGCCTGTGCTTCGGGTAACTCTTGGAGGGGCGTTCGAGTTCATACTCTTCGGCCGCAAGGACTTCAGTCCATCTGTCAGCTAGCAAATCTTGGGCAGCTCTAAGCTGTTGCTGCTTTTTCTTGAGGCTGCTTGCCGTGGCTAAAAGCCTGCGTTTAAAATGCTCTTGTTCGGCAGGGTCTGATGGTATGACGAATTCGTCGTCATCGAGGCTTGCCTCGTCTTCGGAGGGAGGCGTATAGTTATCATCCTCGACCTCTTGGTCTGCCGCTCTCTCTTGAGGGCTGGCTTCTCCATCTTCCTATGTCGAATCTTGCTGAGGTGGGTGTTCTTCGGCGCTGTCCGGGGTAGTATTATCTCCCGTGCCGGAATCACCATTTTTTCTTTGGCGGGATTTAGAGCGGCGCCGCTGACGCCGGCGCTTTGGCTGTTTCTTGGGGGCGTTATCCCCCATTGTTCCATCGCCATCTCCATCTTTTGGAGTATCCATCATGTATATGTCATATGACGAGGTGGCTTTCCAGCGCCCTACAGGTGCTGGTTCCTGTTCGTCTCCTATATCGTCGTCCATGCCGTCGATGTCTTCGGAGCCGAAGTCAAGTATGTCGGTTAAGTCGTTGACAGTGGCTACAAAGTGGGTGGTGGGTGGCTTTTGAATTTCCTCACCGTCCGTATCCCACCCTTGCTGACGGTAGTCCGGCCAGGGCTCTCCTGATAAAGAGAGAGACTTAAGAGAATTCAGGATGTCGCCAAAAGGCGAATGCTGAAAGATGCCCGCTGCGGTGAACTCCATTACCGGCGCCCACTCGGATTCGATTGGCAGGGGCGCGGGGGGCTCGGAGTTCGGAGAGGGATCCGGCTCCTCGGAGTCACGGGCCATGCGGAGTGCGGGGCTGGAGTTCGGCTCGATCGCCTCTGAGATCGCAGCCCCTGAGGCAGCGTCCAACCGCTGATCCTCGATCGGCGCAGTAGGTTCTGAATCAATGGTCGAAACCGATGCGTGTGCGGCCTCCAAGGCGTTGTTCGGCGGCAGAGCTATATCATGCCCATCGAGACAGTGCGGCACGCTTGGCTGTGGCTCGAATCCGTCGAAGATCAAGTCTCCGCAGATGTCAGCCGTGTAGTTTAGGCTTCCAAACCTGACCTGATGGCCAGGGGCGTAGCTTCCGATCTGCTCAAGGTGGCCAAGAGAATTGGCCCGCAGTGCGAAGCCGCCGAAGACGAAGATCTGTCCGGGGAGGAAAGTCTCACCCCGGACCGCATCGTTGTTGAAGATCGAAGGAGCCATCGGGCCTAAAGGCGACGACGCAGAGGAACTCTCAATGAAAGCACCAATGTCGGTGTCAAAACCGGCGGATCTCGGGTAGGGGGTCCCGAACTGTGCGTCTAGGCCGGATGGTAACAGGAGACAGGGGACACTTTGTTTTACCCAGGTTCGGGCCCTCTCGATGGAGGTAAAACCCTACTCCTGCTTGATTAATATTGAAGATATGGGTAGTACAAGAGTAGATCTACCACGAGATCAAGGAGGCTAAACCCTAGAAGCTAGCCTATGGTATGATTGTGTATGGAGTTGATCCTCTACGGGCCACAACCCTCCAGTTTATATAGACACCGGATAGGGTTAGGGTTACACAGAGTCGGTTACAATGCTAGGAGATCTTGAATATCGCATCGCCAAGCTTGCCTTCCACGCCAAGGAAAGTCCCATCCGGACACGGGACGAAGTCTTCAATCTTATATCTTCATAGTCCAGGAGTTCGGCTGAAGGTATAGTCCGGCTATCCGAACACCCCCTAATATAGGACTCCCTCAGACATGTTCGATGTTGTTTCATGTATGCCTGTCCCCGTAAGTTAGTGCCACTTTGGGTTCACGACTAGTCATGTAGGCTTGGGTTCTGTGTCATACGGATGATAGCGACACTATCATATACGTGAGCCAAAAGGCGCAAACGGTCCCGGGCCAGGTAAGGTGGCACCCGTGGGAATACCGTGCGTGAGGCCGCAAAGTGATATGAAGTGTTACATGCTAGATCGGTGTGACTTAGGATCGGGGTCCGGACAGCTTTGGTATCAGAGCATGGCTGCCTTTAGGATTACCAAGCCAAACTGGTCGAAGTTGAGTCTAAAAATGCTTTAGTTATATACGGGAATTGATTTGGGAAGGGAACGTAAGGCTCTTTTTACTCCTTTAGCTTATGCCCTTCTGATCTGAGTCATCCTCTTCTCTTCTACGGGGATTAAGAAATAGGTCTTCTCATCTATCTATCAGGATGACGAGTTACTATGTTGGAGACTTATAGGATTGCTGGATTCAAGCCTCAGTTCAGTCTCTACTACTTCCGTGTGTTCATAGCTGGCCTCAGAACCTTGATATGATGTTGTTGAGTGGTTATGCCACCATTTTGCAGGATGTCCTAAATCTTTTTGAGCATTTACAGCTGTTATGCTGTCCAAGACATCCCAGATTTCTAGATAGTCTGATACATTTGCAAATTCCCTCTTCCCGTTCCCGTTGTTCCTTTGGGCCAGTTCAACCACACTAATCGGTGAGTTGAGGTACTTGATTGCCTCGGTATATGTGTTGGAGTATTATTATGACCCTAGGTGTCTTAGAGGATCACCTAGTAATCTAGCCATGTTTTGTCTTCCTGGTGTGATGATTCTGGCCATTATTCTTGAAAAGCATCCCGTGATGCCATTTAGTATGTAGGTATTCTATTTCTGGGTTCTTGAACTCAAGATTCACTCTACTTACCTCATGTCGATAGTGTTTGCTAGTTCCTTGAGGATATTAGTAACCTTTGCATTAGTCCTCAAGGTCTGTGGTATTTCTTTCTTCCGAATACCATGAACTGCTTATGGCATAAGTTCTTTGAACCAAAAGATCACAACAAGAGTTCTCTTGAGGAGTTCTCCATTCTGCATTGTGAATCTACCAGTCCTACCTTTCTGCATGCATTATCTGGAAGAAATACGTTGAACTCGTTCGACATACTAATCTATGCATCCACAACTCAGAAAGTTATATGTTCCTTTGAGTTGCCCCCCTTCAGTTATACTCTGACCTTCATCTATCAATTGATAGTCAAGAGTATGTGAGCAATCATTCATCGGTGCCTATCGTTCTTGTGGTCCGTCAAGCCATTCTAGTTCAGAATGACTAGGAGAAACAAACTCCAGTACCTCATCCATTTCTTGGACTGGTCAAAGTAGTTGTATTTCGCAGATCAAAATGCCAATCCAGCTTTTGCTCTGTTCTACCTTGGAGTGTTACCATCTTTATGTTAGGAATGTCATGAGAATTGCACCACCTCTTATGAAGTCTTGACGCAGTGATACTTCTCTCCATCATTATTCATTCCTCGGTCCCGTGATGTTGTAATCGGAATGCCGACAAGTGAACCATGATGTGTGAAATCAATACTCCTAGCAATCGTGTTGCTTGGTAGTTATGGACATTAATATCATTCTTAGCGTGTTGGTTATCGAATCACTATTCTAGGATTGATCGTGCTACCTTGTCCTTATCTCTGGTGCACTCTTCGATCTTGAAGTTAGCATTGAATTCCTTGCTTATTTGATCATGTCGTCTTGCCCTGAAAAGCAAGATTGTTCTCGAGCTTAGTGACATATCGGTGGTTCGTGATTTTCTGAAGATCTTATCGGAAGTGTTTCCTGGTTGTCCCCTGACCGCCATGTTGGGTTCGTGATCAAATTGGTTTTCTTATAAATCACCCCTCTGTTGGAAATATGCCCTAGAGGCAATAATAAAAGCATTATTATTATATTTCTTTGTTCATGATAATTGTCTTTATTCATGCTATAACTGTATTATCCGGAAATCGTAATACACGTGTGAATACATAGACCATAATATGTCCCTAGTAAGCCTCTAGTTGACTAGCTCGTTGATCAACAGATAGTCATGATTTCCTGGCTATGGACATTGGATGTCATTGATAACGGGATCACATCATTAGGAGAGTGATGTGATGGACAAGACCCAATCCTAAGCATAGTACAAAGATCGTGTAGTTCGTTTGCTTGAGCTTTTCCAATGTCAAGTATCTTTTCCTTTGACCATGAGATCATGTAACTCCCGGATACCGTAGGAGTGCTTTGGGTGTATCAAACGTCACAACGTAACTGGGTGACTATAAAGGTGCATTACAGGTATCTCCGAAAGTGTCTGTTGGGTTGACACGGATCGAGACTGGGATTTGTCACTCTGGATAACGGAGAGGTATCACTGGGCCCACTCGGTAATGCATCATCATTATGAGCTCAAGGTGACCAAGTGGTTGATCATGGGATCATGCGTTACAGTACGAGTAAAGTGACTTGCCGGTAACGAGATTGAACAAGGTATTGGGATACCGACGATCGAGTCTCGGGCAAGTAACATACCGATTGACAAAGGGAATTGTATACAGGGTTGATTAATCCTCGACATCGTGGTTCATCCGATGAGATCATCGTGGAGCATGTGGGAGCCATCATGGGTATCCAGATCCCGCTGTTGGTTATTGACTGGAGAGTCGTCTCGGTCATGTCTGCTTGTCTCCCGAACCCGTAGGGTCTACACACTTAAGGTTCGGTGACGCTAGGGTTATGAAGATATGAATATGCAGTAACCCGAATGTTGTTCGGAGTCCCGGATGAGATCCCGAACGTCACGAGGAGTTCCGGAATGGTCCGGAGGTAAAGAATTATATATAAGAAGTGCTGTTTGGGCCATCGGGACAAGTTTCGGGGTTATCGGTATTGTACCGGGACCACCGGAGGGGTCCCGGGGGCCCACCGGGTGGGGCCACCTGTCCCGGGGGGCCACATGGGCTGTAGGGGGTGCTCCTTGGCCTATATGGGCCAAGGGCACCAGCCCTACTAGGCCCATGCGCCTAGGGTTTCCACCACGGAGGAGTCCAAGTTGTGGAAGGCACCCCGAGGTGCCTTCGGGGGGAGGGAAACCCTCCCCTGGCTGCCGCACCTAGGAGATTGGATCTCCTAGGCTGCGCACCACCCCCCCTTGGCCCTCCTATATATAGTGGGGGAGAGGAGGGATTTCATACCTCAGCCTTTGGTGCTTCCTCTCTCCCCGTTACGTCTCTCTCTCGTAGTATAGGCGAAGCCCTGCTACTGTGACGCCCTGCATCCACCACCACGCCATCGTGCTGCTGGATCTTCATCAACCTCTCTTCCCCCCTTGCTGGATCAAGAAAGGAGGAGACGTCATCCTTTCCGTACGTGTGTTGAACGTGGAGGCACCGTCCGTTCGGTGCTTGATCATCGGTGATTTGAATCACGTCGTGTTCGACTACATCATCCCCGTTCTTTGAACGCTTCCGCTCGCGATCTACAAGGTACGTAGATGCATCTAATCACTCGTTGCTAGATGAACTCCTAGATGGATCTTGGTGAAACGAGTAGGAAAATTTTTGTTTTCTGCAACGTTCTCCAACAGTGGCATCATGAGCTAGGTCTATGCGTAGTTCTCTTGCACGAGTAGAACACAAAGTAGTTGTGGGCGTTGATTTTGTTCAATATACTTGCCGTTACTAGTCTTATCTTGATTCGGCGGCATCGTGGGATGAAGCGGCCCAGACCGACCTTACACGTACTCTTACGTGAGACAGGTTCCACCGACTGACATGCACTAGTTGCATAAGGTGGCTAGCGGGTGTCTGTCTCTCCTACTTTAGTCGGATCGGATTCGATGAAAAGGGTCCTTATGAAGGGTAAATAGCAATTGGCATATCACGTTGTGGTCATTGCGTAGGTAAGAAACGTTCTTGGTAGAAACCCATGGCAGCCACGTAAAACATGCAAACAACAATTAGAGGACGTCTAACTTGTTTTTGCAGGGTATGCTATGTGATGTGATATGGCCAAAAGGATGTGATGAATGATATATGTGATGTATGAGATTGATCATGTTCTTGTACAAGGAATCACGACTTATATGTCGATGAGTATGAAGATCTACAAGGATGATCATGGAGCCCCAAGATGGAGATCAAAGGAGCTATGTGATATTGGCCATATCATGTCACTATTATTATTTGATTACATGTGATGTTTATCATGTTTTGCATCTTGTTTACTTAAAACGACGGTAGTAAATAAGATGATCCCTTACAACAATTTCAAGAAGTGTTCTCCCCTATCTGTGCACCGTTGCTACAGTTCGTCGCTTCGAAGCACCACGTGTTAATCGGGTGTGATAGATCCTTTCGTTCACATACAACGGGTGTAAGAAGTTTTACACATGCAAAAACACTTAGGGTTAACTTGACGAGCCTAAGCATGTGAAGACATGGCCTCGGAACACAGAGACCGAAAGGTCGAACACGAGTCGTATGGAAGATACGATCAACATGGAGATGTTCACCGACGATGACTAGTCCGTCTCACATGTTAATCGGACACGGATTAGTTGACTTGGATCGTGTAACACTTAGATGACTAGAGGGATGTCTAATCTGAGTGGGAGTTCATTAATAATTTGATTAGATGAACTTGATTATCATGAACTTAGTCTAAAATCTTTACAATATGTCCTGTAGATCAAATGGCCAACGTTGTATTCAATTTCAACGCGTTCCTAGAGAAAACCAAGATGAAAGACGATGGCAGCAACTATACGGACTGGGTCCGGAACCTGAGGATCATCCTCATAGCTGCCAAGAAAGATTATGTCCTACAAGCACCGCTAGGTGATCCACCCGTCCCACAAAACCAAGACGCTATGAACGCTTGGCAGACACGTACTGATGACTACTCCCTCGTTCAGTGCGGCATGCTTTACAGCTTAGAACCGGGGCTCCAAAAGCGTTTTGAGAGACATGGAGCATATGAGATGTTCGAAGAGCTAAAAATGGTTTTTCAAGCTCATGCCTGGATCGAGAGATATGAAGTCTCCGATAAGTTCTTTAGCTGTAAGATGGAGGAAAATAGTTCTGTCAGTGAGCACATACTCACTATGTCTGGGTTACATAACCGCTTGACTCAGCTGGGATCTAATCTCCCGGATGACGCGGTCATTGACAGAATCCTCCAGTCGCTTCCACCAAGCTACAAGAGCTTTGTGATGAACTTCAATATGCAGGGGATGGTAAAGACCATTCCTGAAGTATTTGCAATGCTGAAATCAGCAGAGGTAGAAGTCAAGAAGGAACATCAAGTGTTGATGATGAATAAAACCACTAAGTTCAAAAGGGGAAAGGGTAAAAAGAACTTCAAGAAGGACGGCAAGGAAGTTGCTGCGCCCGGCAAGCAAGCTGTCGGGAAGAAGTCAAAGAATGGACAAAAGCCTGAGACAGAGTGCTTTTATTGCAAAGGGAAGGGTCACTGGAAGCAGAACTGCCCTAAATACTTAGCGGATAAGAAGGCCGGCAACACCAAAGGTATATTTGATATACATGTGATTGATGTGTACCTTACCAGTACTCGTAGTAACTCCTGGGTATTTGATACCGGTGCTGTTACTCATATTTGTAACTCACCACAGGAGCTGCGGAATAAACGGAAACTGGAGAAGGACGAGGTGACGATGCGCGTCGGGAATGGTTCCAAGGTCGATGTGATCGCCGTCGGCACGCTACCTCTACATTTACCTACGGGATTAGTTATAAACCTCAATAATTGTTATTTAGTGCCATGTCTGAGCATGAACATTGTATCAGGATCTCGTTTAATACGAGATGGCTACTCATTTAAATCCGAGAATAATGGTTGTTCTATTTATATGAGAGATATGTTGTATGGTCATGCTCCGATAGTCAATGGTTTATTCTTAATGAATCTCTAGCGTATTACTACACATATTCATAGTGTGAATACCAAAAGATGTAAAGTTGATAATGATAGTCCCACATACTTGTGGCATTGCCGCCTTGGTCACATAGGTGTCAAACGCATGAAGAAGCTCCATGCAGATGGACTTTTAGAATCTCTTGATTATGAATCATTTGACACGTGCGAACCATGCCTCATGGGAAAAATGACCAAGACTCCGTTCTCAGGAACAATGGAGCGAGCAACCAACTTATTGGAAATCATACATACTGATGTGTGCGGTCCAATGAGTGTTGAGGCTCGCGGTGGCTATCGTTATGTTCTCACCCTCACTGATGACTTAAGTAGATATGGGTATGTCTACTTAATGAAACACAAGTCTGAAACCTTTGAAAAGTTCAAGGAATTTCAGAGTGAAGTTGAGAATCAACGTGATAGGAAAATCAAGTTTCTACGATCAGATCGTGGAGGAGAATACTTGAGTCATGAATTTGGCACACACTTAAGAAAATGTGGAACAGTTTCACAACTAACGCCGCCTGGAACACCTCAGCGTAATGGTGTGTCCGAACGTCATAATCGCACTTTATTAGATATGGTGCGATCTATGATGTCTCTTGCCGATTTACCGTTATCTTTTTGGGGCTATTTTTTAGAGACTGCCGCATTCACTTTAAATAGGGCTCCGTCGAAATCCGTTGAGACGACACCGTATGAATTATGGTTTAGGAAGAAACCTAAGCTGTCGTTTCTAAAAGTTTGGGGATGCGATGCTTATGTCAAGAAACTTCAACCTGAAAAGCTCGAACCCAAGTCGGAAAAATGCGTCTTCATAGGATACCCTAAAGAAACTTATGGGTATACCTTCTACCTCAGATCCGAAGGCAAGATCTTTGTGCCAGGAATGGATTCTTTCTAGAGAAAGAGTTTCTCTCGAAAGAAGTAAGCGGGAGGAAATTAGAGCTTGATGAAGTATTACCTCTTGAACCGGTAAATGGCGCAACTCAAGAAAATGTTCCTGAGGTGCCTGCACCGACTAGAGAGGAAGTTAATGATAATGATCAAGATACTTCTGATCAAGCTCCTACTGAAATTCGAAGGTCCACAAGGACACGTTCCGCACCAGAGTGGTACGGCAACCCTGTCTTGGAAATCATGTTGTTAGACAACAGTGAACCTTCGAACTATGAAGAAGCGATGGCGGGCCCGGATTCCGACAAATGGCTAGAAGCCATGAAATCCGAGATAGGATCCATGTATGAAAACGAAGTATGGACTTTGACTGACTTGCCCGTTGAACGGCAAGCCATAGAAAATAAATGGATCTTTACGAAGAAGACAGACGCGGATGGTAATGTGACCATCTATAAAGCTAGGCTTGTCGCTAAGGGTTATCGACAAGTTCAAGGGGTTGACTACGATGAGACTTTCTCACCGGTAGCGAAGCTGAAGTCCGTCCGAATCATGTTAGCGATTGCCGCATTCTATGATTATGAAATATGGCAAATGGACATCAAAACGGCATTCCTTAATGGTTTCCTTAAGGAAGAATTGTATATGATGCAGCCGGAAGGTTTTGTTTATCCTAAGAATGCTAACAAGGTGTGCAAGCTCCAACGCTCGATTTATGGGCTGGTGCAAGCATCTCAGAGTTCGAACATTCGCTTTGATGAGATGATCAAAGCGTTTGGGTTTACGCAGACTTATGGAGAAGCCTGCGTTTACAAGAAAGTGAGTAGGAGCTCTGTAGCATTTCCCATACTATATGTAGATGACATACTTTTGATGGGAAATGATATAGAACTCTTGGACAGCATCAAGGCCTACTTGAATAAAAGTTTTTCAATGAAGGACCTTGGAGAAGCTGCTTATATATTAGGCATCAAGATCTACAGAGATAGATCAAGACGCCTCATAGGTCTTTCACAAAGCACATACCTTCATAAGATTTTGAAGAAGTTCAAAATGGATCAGTCCAAGAAAGGGTTCTTGCCTGTTTTGCAAGGTATGAAATTGAGCTCTGCTCAATGTCCGACCACGGCAGAAGAGATAGAAGAGATGAGTGTCATCCCCTATGCCTCAGCCATAGGTTCTATTATGTATGCCATGCTGTGTACCAGACCTGATGTAAACCTTGCCATAAGTTTGGTAGGAAGGTACCAAAGTAATCCCGGCAAGGAACACTGGACAGCGGTCAAGAATATCCTAAAGTACCTGAAAAGGACTAAGGAAATGTTTCTCGTTTATGGAGGTGACGAAGAGCTCGTCGTAAAGGGTTACGTCGACGCTAGCTTCGACACAGATCTGGATGACTCTAAGTCACAAACTGGATACGTGTATATGTTGAATGGTGGAGCAGTGAGCTGGTGCAGCTGCAAACAGAGCGTCGTGGCGGGATCTACATGTGAAGCAGAGTACATGGCAGCCTCGGAGGCAGCACATGAAGCAATATGGATGAAGGAGTTCATCACCGACCTAGGAGTCATACCCAATGCGTCGGGGCCAATCAAACTCTTTTGTGACAACACTGGAGCTATTGCACTTGCCAAGGAGCCCAGGTTTCATAAGAAGACAAGGCACATCAAGCGTCGCTTCAACTCCATTCGTGAAAATGTTCAAGATGGAGACATAGAGATTTGTAAAGTACATACGGACCTGAATATAGCAGATCCGTTGACTAAACCTCTCCCTAGGGAAAAACATGATCAACACCAGAATTCCATGGGTGTTCGATTCATCACAATGTAACTAAATTATTGACTCTAGTGCAAGTGGGAGACTATTGGAAATATGCCCTAGAGGCAATAATAAAAGCATTATTATTATATTTCTTTGTTCATGATAATTGTCTTTATTCATGCTATAATTGTATTATCCGGAAATCGTAATACACGTGTGAATACATAGACCATAATATGTCCCTAGTAAGCCTCTAGTTGACTAGCTCATTGATCAATAGATAGTCATGATTTCCTGGCTATGGACATTGGATGTCATTGATAACGGGATCACATCATTAGGAGAATGATGTGATGGACAAGACCGAATCCTAAGCATAGTACAAAGATCGTGTAGTTCGTTTGCTAGAGCTTTTCCAATGTCAAGTATCTTTTCCTTTGACCATGAGATCGTGTAACTCCCGGATACCGTAGGAGTGCTTTGGGTGTATCAAACGTCACAACGTAACTGGGTGACTATAAAGGTGCATTACAGGTATCTCCGAAAGTGTCTGTTGGGTTGACACGGATCGAGACTGGGATTTGTCACTCTGGATAACGGAGAGGTATCACTGGGCCCACTCGGTAATGCATCATCATTATGAGCTCAAGGTGACCAAGTGGTTGATCACGGGATCATGCGTTAAGGTACGAGTAAAGTGACTTGCCGGTAACGAGATTGAACAAGGTATTGGGATACCGATGATCGAGTCTCGGGCAAGTAACATACCGATTGACAAAGGGAATTGTATACAGGGTTGATTAATCCTCGACATCGTGGTTCATCCGATGAGATCATCGTGGAGCATGTGGGAGCCATCATGGGTATCCAGATCCCGCTGTTGGTTATTGACTGGAGAGTCGTCTCGGTCATGTCTGCTTGTCTCCCGAACCCGTAGGGTCTACACACTTAAGGTTCGGTGACGCTAGGGTTATGAAGATATGAATATGCAGTAACCCGAATGTTGTTCGGAGTCCCGGATGAGATCCCGGACGTCATGAGGAGTTCCAGAATGGTCCGGAGGTAAAGAATTATATATAGGAAGTGCTGTTTCGGCCATCGGGACAAGTTTCGGGGTTATCGGTATTGTACCGGGACCACCGGAGGGGTCCCGGGGGCCCACCGGGTGGGGCCACCTGTCCCGGGGGGCCACATGGGCTGTAGGGGGTGCGCCTTGGCCTATATGGGCCAAGGGCACCAGCCCTACTAGGCCCATGCGCCTAGGGTTTCCACCACAGAGGAGTCCAAGTGGTGGAAGGCACCCCGAGGTGCCTTGGGGGGGAGGGAAACCCTCCCCTGGCCGCCGCACCTAGGAGATTGGATCTCCTAGGCTGCGCACCACCCCCCCTTGGCCCTCCTATATATAGTGGGGGAGAGGAGGGATTTCATACCTCAGCCTTTGGTGCTTCCTCTCTCCCCGTTACGTCTTTCTCTCGTAGTATAGGCGAAGCCCTGCTACTGTGACGCCCTGCATCCACCACCACGCCGTCGCGCTGCTGGATCTTCATCAACCTCTCTTCCCCCCTTGCTGGATCAAGAAAGGAGGAGACGTCATCCGTTCCGTACGTGTGTTGAACGCGGAGGCACCGTCCGTTCGGTGCTTGATCATCGGTGATTTGAATCACGTCGTGTTCGACTACATCATCCCCGTTCTTTGAACGCTTCCGCTCGCGATCTACAAGGTACGTAGATGCATCTAATCACTCGTTGCTAGATGAACTCCTAGATGGATCTTGGTGAAACGAGTAGGAAACTTTTTGTTTTCTGCAACGTTCTCCAACACCCTCCTCCAAGAATCGCTGTTGGATACCCCCGAGCTAGTTGGTTAAGCTAAACAACAACTTGTATAGTTGGAAAATGAAAGCTTTTCCCACTTAGTTCATTTCAGAAGGGATATCCTTGTGTTGTGGTTGTGTTGAAGAAAGATGATATCTTCATGGATTGATCCTCGTGATCGGTTCTTGAATCTATCGTCTTGTCCAACCTTGATTTGAGTGTGGGCTATCCTCAAATCAAATCAGAACCAACGATATTCGTAATGTTGTCTACTCGTGGTTGACTCCTCGAGCATACAACATTACATCTTTTCGTCTGACCATGTCAGGACCCCGATTCCAAGCCACATCGATCTAGCCGGTAACACCTCATATCACACGAGTGTCGCCTTACCATGGCCCGGGACCGTTTGCACCTTTTGGCTCACGTATATGATAGTGTCGCTAGCATCCATATGACAGAGAACCCAGGCCGACATGGCTAGTCGTGAACCCAAAGCGGCACAGACCTATGGAGACAGGCATACATGAATCACATCGAGCATGTCGGTCATCAGCGAGTGATTCTGGGCTGTAGCACTAGGCTAACAGGACTCCGGAAGTCACCGGGTGACATTTCCCCGAAAGGACAGACATAGGAACGAAGTGAAACACATGCCGGCCAGTCAAGTGTCCTGAACAGTAGTGCTGGGCTAGCAGGACTCCGGTGAACCGGGTTGTAGCAGACTACTATGGCTCGAGGAACACTAGACTACATTTCCCCATAAGAAAGGCTTCCAAGGATAAACAACTAGATTGTCGGATCCCACTCATACCAAGCATTTCAATCATACACACAATATGCCCGATATGAGTACATACAACATGGCATCACAACAAAACTCTACAACTGAAGTACTTTATTTAAAGGCTCCAGAGAGCCATACATAGCATGTTCATACAGATAGGGGTCACATGACCCGACACTCAAGTCATGCAATCATACAAGCACATGCGGAAGCAACTAGTCTGAGTACAGACACTAGAAAGAAAGAAGGCTTCTCGAAGCCTGTCTATCTACATAGGGCCCTCCATGGCCAGGATCACCACCTGGGTGGCTAGTCACTCATCGACGTCAAGGTGTACGTAGAACCCATCGGAGGGGCGGTGTTGTCGTCTGAAAACAGTAATTAAGCAAACATGAGTACAAGGGTACTCAGCAAGTCTTACAACAGAACCTACTATACATGCTTATTCTCAAGAAGGAGGTGGGGTTATTGCAGCAAGCCAGCTTTGACTCTTGGCTAAGCTATCCTACGGAACTCCACCAATAAAATAGTTTTCGCACACGAGTCCACTACTCACCAACACAATACTCCACCGAGGATCCTCCCTCGTCATCCTACGAGAGGGCCATTCTCGGTACTCACACTTATCTTGAGTCTTTTAGTAGTATCCATTAACTTGTCTATGAACTGCATAGGCAACCAAGTAGTCCTTTACCGCGGACGCGGCTATTCGAATAGTTTTATACCCTGCAGGGGTGTACTTTGTCACACATGTTTCCACCACTTAGCGTCTGCACATGACATGTGCTCGGCAGACTTCAAGTGAAAACCGACGTGGGTGTAGACCACGACCTGACTAACCTCACAAGTCTCTAGTCTAGGTTTATCGCCTATTCAGGTTCCGTCCGCAAGGAAATCCGGCTGGGGTGTCCTCAACGGCCCCAAACGATGTGTATAGGGTAACGAGACGCTAAACGGGCACCCGGCATACCCGGCCACAGTGTATCTACCGCATCATAGCTCACCCTTAGGGTCAGCGCTATGCACGGCCGCCAACAGATGTCCTACAAACACCAGAAACTAGTTGCAACTCCTGGACAGAGGGCGAGAGGGGTCAAAGATTCAATTATTAGCTTATTAAACATGGCTTTATTAGTGCATTACCTCATTCTTCTTAAACAGCAAGGTTAACTTGTTTTGTCATGCACGAAACCATTACAGGTGGATAGATTGAATTTTTCTGATAATTTTTCATATATAAATCTTTGCATTTGGAGCTATGGTTGATTTTCTATGATTTTTAGAAGTTTTGATTATTTTCTTGAATTTCCTATTAAAGAATAAATCCAGAAATTTAATTAATGCGTCAGCACTGCGTCACTGTGACGTCAGCGGGTCAAAGGCCCCAGCCCAGGTCAAACCTGACTAGTGGGCCCCTTCTGTCAGTCTCTCAGCTAACTAACAGAGTTGGTTAGTGTTTAGTTAGCACTAAACTGGGTTAGTTAGGCTCTGGGCCCACATGTCAGTGAGAGAGGGGTAGTTAACGGCGTCATTAACCTCTAACAGAGTGATTAGCTCTAATTTAAACTAATCTAAATTAGTTAGAAGCCGGCCCCACACATTAGTGTCTCAGATGGAGTCAAACTGGGGTCAAACCCCTGGTCAGCGGGGCTAATCCCGCCGGCGTTGAGTCGCCGGCGAGGCCGAGATGGCGGAGAGCTTCGGATTTGGTCCTCCGATGACCAAATCGCCGGTGGAGACGTGCTACACGTAGCTGGGGAGCTGCCGCATCCAGTGGTGCAAGTGGTTGGACACGGGAACGCCGGAAACGACGGCGGCGAGCTCGACAGTGGCGGTCGGAGTTCGGACGGGGTTGGGTTCGACGCTATGGTGCGCGGGAGAAAGAGCCGGTGGTGGCTACGGGCTCCTGGTGCTGCGCTGAGCACAACGGTGAGCTTGGCTTCGAGCCACTATGGCTCTAGCCATGACGGCGCCATGGCCGGCGGCGGGGAGCTTTTGGGTGCGGTGGAAGTGGCGACTACAGAGGCCAAACGAGCACGGGAGCTAGGGGAAGA
Organism: Triticum urartu; assembly: GCF_003073215.2. NCBI lineage: Eukaryota > Viridiplantae > Streptophyta > Magnoliopsida > Poales > Poaceae > Triticum > Triticum urartu. The sequence goes on from NC_053024.1 coordinate 12,817,050, forward strand.
GGAAGAGGAGCTCACAGCGGGGTCGGAGAGGGGGTCAGCGAGCTCGGAGAGGTCCTGGCAGCGACGAATCGACCGGAGATGGCTCAGGTGCCCGAGGTTGAAGACGAGGGCGAAGACGGCGTTCGGCGGCGTTTGGAGTCGCGTGGGTCAGCGGAGAGGTCCAGGGCGACGAGGCGGAGCTATTGGGCTTGTCAGAGGGGCGAGGGAGTGGCTCTGGTGACGTCTACGGCGAACGGTGGCGAGGATCGCGCTCAGCCATCCCGGGAGAGGGTGAGGGAGACGAGGGGGAGAGTGAGGGAGGATGAGAGGGGGACGTGGGGGTCGGTGTGGCATCCCTGGACGTCTCAAGGGCGTCGGTAGAAGCAGGAGGTGGCCGGCGTGTGGCCGCGGGCGCTGGCCACGCGCTCCTCGTCCTCCTGGCGGGAGGAGGACGACGACTGGCAAGGCCAGTCGGCTGGGCCGAGCCAGGTGGGCTGGGCCAGCACAGGTAAGGCCCAGGTGGGCTTCCCTCTCTCCCTCTTTTTTTGATTTGTTTCTGTTTTTCTATTTAACTGCAACTGTTAGGCTTTATTAAAAATACTAAAACATTTCCAAAAATCCTGAAAATAAATGTGGGCTCTATTTAGAATATTTCCAACAGTATACATTTATTTCCAGAATTATTTGAGCATTTAAATTATTTTGTAGCATTTAAATGCCCAAAATCAAATACTTATGATTTAATTCAATGACCTTCTATTGACCTAGAAAATTGTGCACCAATTTTGCCAGAGGTTCTAACCCAAGACAAAGAGAGTGAACTTTATAGAAGGGCATTTCAGGTTCATTGAAAAATAATTTTAGTAAACCCTAGTTGTTTCCGGGGGGTGTTGGGGGTTCTGTCTTCCCCATTTCAAATTTAAGAGGAATTTAAACATGATGCACACTCTAATGCTTGAACTAACTAGGGTGTAACAACTCACCCCCCACTCAAAAGAATCTCGCCCCGAGATTTAGGATCCTCCGGCAAGAAGGTGGGGTACTCGAGTCGAAGACGATCCTCCCTTTCCCAAGTGGCTTCTTTCTCGGAATGGTGTGACCATTGAACCTTGAGAAACTTGATATTATGACGTCGAGTGGTATGCTCGGCTTGATCAAGGATACGAACGGGATATTCCTGATAGGACAGGTTATCTTGTAGATCAAGCGTTTCGTGGTCCACTCCACGGATGGGATCCGCGAAGCAACGCCTGAGTTGAGAAACGTGGAAGACATCGTGAGCTCTGGAAAGATGAAAAGGTAGTTCCAATTGGTAGGCAACTTCTCCTCGTTTGGCAAGAATGCGAAAGGGTCCAATGTTACGAGGAGCCAATTTTCCTTTGATACCGAAACGATGGGTTCCCTTTAACGGAGTACCCTGAAGGTAAGCCTTCTCGTCGAATTCATAAGTCATAGGCTTATGTTTACGATCATATTGACTCTTTTGACGAGATTGGGCTGTTTTCAATTTCTCACGAATAACGCGAACCTGCTCTTCTGCTTCTTGAATCATATCCGGGCCAAAGAGTTGTCCTTCCCCGGTTTCTGACCAGTTAAGAGGCGTTCGACATTTTCGTCCATAGAGAACTTCGAAAGGAGCCTTGCCCAAGCTCGCTTGATATCTATTGTTATAAGCAAACTCCGCGAATGGAAGGCATTTCTCCCAACTCATTCCGAACGAGATAACAGAAGCTCGGAGCATATCTTCCAGAATTTGATTAACTCGTTCTACTTGACTACTTGATTGAGGATGGAAGGCGGTACTAAAAGAGAGACGAGTTCCCATAGCATTTTGGAAACTTTCCCAAAATCGAGAGGTGAAGAGACTCCCACGGTCTGAGTTAATTTCCAATGGAACACCATGAAGAGACACTATTCGGGAGATGTATAAATCGGCTAGCTGGCTGGTGGTGATACTCTCACGAACAGGTAGGAAATGGGCTACTTTGGAAAGTCGGTCGATCACGACGAAGATGGCATTATTCCCTCTCTTGGTTCTGGGAAACCCAGTGATGAAATCCATACTGATTTTATCCCATTTCTATTCAGGAATAGCCAAAGGTTGAAGGGTGCCAGCAGGCCGTTGATGCTCTGCTTTAACACGACGACAAACGTTGCAATTAGCAATGTATTGAGCGATTTCTCTCTTCATCCTAGTCCACCAAAACCTCTGGCGTAGGTCTTGATACATTTTAGTACTACCGAGATGGATGGTGAGAGGGGATTCATGAGCTTCCTTAAGGATCAACTGGCGTAGATGTTGTTTCTTGGGAACCACCAAACGGTTCTCAAAGAAGACAGCACCCCGCTTATCCATGGAAAAACATTTAGCAACTCCGCTAGCAATGTTTTCCCTAATCCGGGATATGCTCTTATCACGCTTCTGGGCAGCTATGATTTGATCCATAAGGGTAGGTTTCGCCACCAGGGTGGATAGGAATCCTCGAGGAACAATGTGAAGATTAAGCTTACGGAATTCCTCATGGAGAAGTGGTTGACTTTGTTGTAACATCAGGTTGTTACAATAGGATTTACGACTTAGTGCATCAGCCATGACATTGGCTTTGATTAAAGTCTCGGAATTGCTCTTTGACGGTGTATTCGGGATACCAACGGTAACCCGTCTTGATCATTACCCGGACTAACATAGCAGTATGACCGGGCACGTCGAGGCACCGGGTCAGGCGAACCACTTGGTTTTGAACACGGTTGGCCATCTGAAAGCACAACCACAATGCAAAGACATCAGAATTTCTAGGGAAAATTGGACAGCATAACAGCTGTAAATGCTAAGAAAAAGATTTGAGACATCCACAACAGTTCGCAATACCACTCAACAACATCATATCAAGGTTCTGATCCAAATAGCAACATACTAAAATAGTAGAAACTAAACTGGGGCTTGTAGCAACAATCTTATAAGCTACTACGGATTAGTAACACGTGAACCTGATAGAAGAAGAGACCCTAGTCCTTAACCCACTTTGAATGAGAAGAGAATGACTCAGATCAGAGGCATAGGGTAAAGGAGTAAAAGAGCCTTACGTTCCCTCCCACAATCAATTCCCCTACATATTACTAAAGCCTTTCTAGACTCGACATCGACCAGCTTGGCTCAACGAACCTACAGGCAGTCCAGCTCTGATGCCAACGCTGTCAGGACCCCGATTCCAAGCCACATCGATCTAGCCGGTAACACCTCATATCACTTTGCGGCCTCACGCACGGTATCCCACGGGTGTCGCCTTACCATGGCCCAGGACCGTTTGCGCCTTTTGGCTCACGTATATGATAGTGTCGCTAGCATCCATATGACAGAGAACCCGGGCCGACATGGCTAGTCGTGAACCCAAAGCGGCACAGACCTATGGAGACAGGCATACACGAATCACATCGAGCATGTCGGTCATCAGCGAGTGATTCCGGGCTGTAGCACTGGGCTAACAGGACTCCGGAAGTCACCGCGTGACATTTCCCCGAAGGGACAGACATAGGAACGAAGTGAAACACATGACGGCCAGTCAAGTGTCCTGAACAGTAGTGCTGGGCTAGCAGGACTCCGGTGAACCGGGCTGTAGCGGACTACTATGGCTCGAGGAACACTAGACTACATTTCCCCATAAGAAAGGCTGCCAAGGATAAACAACTAGATTATCGGATCCCACTCATACCAAGCATTTCAATCATACACACAATATGCCCGATATGAGTACATACAACATGGCATCACAACAAAACTCTACAACTCAAGTACTTTATTTAAAGGCTCTAGAGAGCCATACATAACATGTTCATACAGATAGGGGTCACATGACCCGACACTCAAGTCATACAATCATACAAGCACATGCGGAAGCAACTAGTCTGAGTACAGACACTAGAAAGAAAGAAGGCTTCTCGAAGCCTGTCTACCTACATAGGGCCCTCCATGGCCATGATCACCACCTGGGTGGCTAGTCACTCATCGACGTCAAGGTCTACGTAGAACCCATCGGAGGGGGCGGTGTTGTCGTCTGAAAACAGTAATTAAGCAAACATGAGTACAAGGGTATTCAGCAAGTCTTACAACAGAACCTACTATACATGCTTATTCTCAAGAAGGAGGTGGGGTTATTGCAGCAAGCCAGCTTTGACTCTTGGCTAAGCTATCCTACGGAACTCCACCAGTAAAATAGTTTTCGCACATGAGTCCACTACTCACCAACACAATACTCCACCGAGGGTCCTCCCTCGTCATCCTACGAGAGTGCCATTCTCGGTACTCACACTTATCTTGAGTCTTTTAGTAGTATCCATTAACTTGTCTATGAACTGCATAGGCAACCAAGTAGTCCTTTACCATGGACGCGGCTATTCGAATAGTTTTATACCCTACAGGGGTGTACTTCTTCACACATGTTTCCACCACTTAGCGTCTGCAGACGACATGTGCTCGGCAGACTTCAAGTGAAAACCGACGTGGGTGTAGACCACGACCTGACTAACCTCACAAGTCTCTAGTCCAGGTTTATCGCCTATTCAGGTTCCGTCCGTAAGGAAATCCGGCCGGGTGTCCTCAACGGCTCCAAACGATGTGTACAGGGTCCCGAGACGCCAAACGGGCGCCCGGCATACCCGGCCACAGTGTATCTACCGCATCATAGCCCACCCCTAGGGTCAGCGCTATGCACGGCCGCCAACACATGTCCTACAAACACCAAAAACTAGTTGCAACTCCTGGACAGAGGGTGAGAGGGGTCAGTAAGTCGAGTGGGGTCATATTTCAGGGCCCAATGTGTGGTAGTAGCTGAACCTTAAATCACGCATATAGATCTCAGTTCTTATGGACGGTCTCAATGAAACAACCCACCATGTACTCCTACATGGCCTCTCATCGATACCTTTACCAAAACATGTTCAACACATTCCTCACTTTACCGACATATCATATCACTCTAGCCCATCACCTAGATGAACCAGACCTGACACAACTCTAAGCATAGTAGGCATAGCAAGGTAGGAATCACATACATGGCTCAATCAACTCCTACACATGCTAGTGGGTTTCATCTAGTTACTGTGGCAATGACAGGTCATGCAGAGGATAAGGGTTCAACTACCGTAACACACAGCAGTTTGAATTGCGTTGTCTTAATGCAGTAAACCAGAGCAGAAGCGAGAACATGGTTTTGTATCGGAATGATCAATGGGTTGCTTGCCTGTTGTAGTGGTAGTAGGGTACTGCCCTTCAGACGGATACTCAGGGTTATCCTCGGAGGCAGAACCTACCACGAAAGACACACGGAAACATAATCAACACATGGCAATATGCAACAATATGATGGATGCTATGACATGGCAAGATGAAGGTGTCTTGGCCTAATGCAAGCTAAAACAGAAAGGGATGAACTCATTTGAGTCAAAGATTCAATTATTAGCTTATTAAACATGGCTTTATTAGTGCATTACCTCATTCTGCTTAAACAGCAAGGTTAACTTGTTTTGTCATGCATCAAACCCTTATAGATGGATAGATTGAATTTTTATGATCATTTTTCATATATAAATCATTGCATTTGGAGCTATGGTTGATTTTCTATGATTTTTAGAAGTTTTAATTATTTTCTGGAATTTCCTATTAAAGAATAAATCCAGAAATTGAATTAATGCGTCAGCACTGCGACACTGTGACTTCAGTGGGTCAAAGGCGCCAGCCCAGGTCAAACCTAACTGGTGGGCCCCTTCTGTCAGTCTCTCAGCTAACTAACAGAGTTGGTTAGTGTTTAGTTAGCACTAAACTGGGTTAGTTAGGCTCTGGGCCCACATGTTAGTGAGAGAGGGGTAGTTAACAGCGTCATTAACCTCTAACCGAGTAATTATCTCTAATTTAAACTAATCTAAATTAGTTAGAAGCCGGCCCCACACATCAGTGTCTCAGATGGAGTCAAACTGGGGTCAAACCCCTGGTCAGCGGGGCTAATCCCGCCGGCTTTGAGTCGCCGGCGAGGCCGAGACGGCGGAGAGCTTCGGATTTGGTCCTCCGGTGACCAAATCGCCGGTGGAGGCGTGCTACGCGTAGCTGGGGAGCTGCCGCATCTAGTGGTGCAAGTGGTTGGACACGGGAACGCCGGAAACAACGCCGGCGAGCTCGACAGCGGCGGCCGGAGTTCGGATGGGGTTGGGTTCGATGCTACGGTGCACGGGAGAAAGAGTTGGTGGTGGCTACGGGCTCCTGGTGCTGCACTGAGCACAACGGTGAGCTTGGCTTCGAGCCACTGTGGCTCTAGCAACTATGGCTCTAGCCACGACGGCGCCATGGCCGGCGGCGGGGAGCTTTCGGGTGCGGTGGAAGTGGTGACTACAGAGGCCAAACGAGCACGGGAGCTAGGGGAAGAGGAAGAGGAGCTCACAACGGGGTCGGAGAGGGGGTCAGCGAGCTCGGGGAGGTCCTGGCGGCGACAAATCGACCGGAGACGGCTCGGGTGCCCAAGGTTGAAGACGAGGGCGAAGACGGCGTTTGGAGTTGCGCGGGTCAGCGGAGAGGTCCAGGGCGACGAGGCGGAGCTATTGGGCTTGTCGGAGGGGCGATGGGGTGGCTCTGGTGACGTCTACGGCGAACGGCGGCGAGGATCATGCTCCGCCATCGCGGGAGAGGGTGAGGGATACGAGGGGGAGAGTGAGGGAGGATGAGAGGGGGACGTGGGGGTCGGCGTGGCATCCCTGGACGTCTCTAGGGTGTCGGCAGAAGCAGGAGGTGGCCGGCGTGTGGCCGCGGGTGCCGGCCACGCGCTCCTCGTCCTCTTGGCGGGAGGAGGACGACGACGGGCAAGGCCAGTCGGCTGGGCCGAGCCAGGTGGGATGGGCCAGCACAGGTAAGGCCCAGGTGGGCTTCCCTCTCTCTCTTTTTTTGATTTGTTTCTGTTTTTCTATTTAACTACAACTGTTTGGCTTTATTAAAAATACTAAAACATTTCCAAAAATCCCGAAAATAAATGTGGGCTCTGTTTAGAATATTTCCAACAGTATACATTTATTTCCAGAATTATTTGAGCATTTAAATTATTTTATAGCATTTAAATGCCCAAAATCAAATACTTATGATTTAATTCAATGACCTTCTTTTGACCTAGAAAATTGTGCACCAATTTTGCCAGAGGTTCTAACCCAAGACAAAGAGAGTGAACTTTTTAGATGGGCATTTCAGGTTCATTGAAAAATAATTTTAGGAAACCCTAGTTGTTTCCAGGGGGGTGTTGGGGGTTCTGTCTTCCCCATTTCAAATTTAAGAGGAATTTAAACATGATGCACACTCTAATGCTTGAACTAACTAGGGTGTGACAGACCAATACTATCACATTGTTCGCATAATGGTGGAAGTCCGGTGATATGGAAATTCCGATGAGTCGTTGTTGAGCCCATCAGCAGCATCTTGTCTCCTCCATGATTTGTGTTGAACATCCAGCTAGTGTTGGAAACTTGTGTAAGAATTTTCTTCATGCTAGATCATGAAGCATATGTTTGGATGTAAGAAGTGACTTTCTCCAGTTCATGAGCAGTTGATGCAAGTTGCCGTCGTGAATTCGAGAAAGTCAATGTTGGTCCCTATGGAATCACACCAAATCAGTCATGCATACGTGGGAAATATTCTGTGGTCCGTAGACTTGCAACCTTCGTTCTATATGTGTCCCTAGCACACCAAGCCACTGATTGATTTGTTCAAGGAAAAGGAGTTGTTGTGCAAATCCTAGGTCATGCACAAGACATCGTTACCCTAGATGATGGTTCCCCACCTGAACTCGGTAGTGTTTTATCATAAGACTACTATGTGGTCATGCTTGTCTGGGACAGTGTGTTCACATGTGTTTAGCAGAACCAGCTCATGTTTTGGAGTTTACTATCGTAGTTCATTTCCCGAGAATCTCGCAACATCGTCTTGTCGATTTGTGTTGCAAACTTTCATTTTCTTCTAGACTCGGTGAATGTCGAATATCCTGTTACCAACCAGATCTGAATCTCAGGCAGATATGATGGTTGGAACGTCTTACAAGAGCTATAATATTGGTCCCTCTGTAACCCGGTAATGTGGATGTCGTGGCTGACACACCCAGCCGAAAGACCTATTATTGTAGTATCTTGATTAAAGAAGTTGGCCACCTCCCCATAAGGATTTCGTAGGGTTTACTCCAATAATTGTTCCTTATGGATTTTTGTGCTCCCGAAGTCCGACCTTTTACTTGATGTCCTAGGTACCAAACCATTTTAATAAATGGGTTGCGCTAGCACATCAAGGAGAACATTAGAAGCGGAGTGCTAAATGTATCTCGGTCGATTATCCAGATTTTGTCCCCTTGGCCTCGCTAAGGTGAAATCTGAGAAAATGTAATCTTCCTTTGCATCCGCATCCTCCACCAATATCCATCATGGTGGTATGTTGTGTTGCCAGGATCCTTGTCACGGATATTGGTAAAACCTTAATGAATATGGAAATGCTCAAGTTCATGAGAGCACGTGCAAACACTAGGATTTATCGTCGGCATTAATTGGGATCCGCTCTCAGTTTCTTCGATTATGCCATAACTTTTCTAACGATGGAATCACTCTCTTATGTTGAGTTTCTCCCAGTTACTAGAATCATTCCCAGCATTAGCATTTTGTTCCTAGCTTGCACCGCCATTTGGCCTTTCAACCATGGACTACCCTTCTCGGTAATTTCTAGTCAGATCACCTTCAAAAGTGGTCCTACCATGGGTCCCATCCATTTCCGACGATAAGCAAAATCATCCATTGCGTTGTCTTCAACAAGGTAGTCCACATCATCCATTCTAGTCTGAGTATGGCAATCTTTCAAACTCCTTCAAACGATCGATTGTGATTGCCTTAGGCTAGTATAGAGGGTTTCAATGATCTTTGAATCAAAAGGAATTCTTTTTGCCACTTAAGAGAATACTTCTACGAGTCACCTCTCGCAAGGTGCCCCGTTATGGGATCATGGTAATTGTTTCCTCGCTACTTTGAAAACCTTGTCAAATTGTTTCTTCCGTCCCTCCTGATGCATGTTTTGCCTCTTAGCTCAAGAGATGTTGCTATGTCTCATTCCGTAAGTTGATCCTGAGTTATTCGATTTCGAGAAGATCGATTCTTCTAGAGTTTCTTCTTTCTCTCGTTGTCATGTTGGCTGGAGTTCTCAGAACAAGACGACGAGACAAAGATGGTGTTTGAATCAACGCCCTTATGAAGTGCAACCTGAGTCGTGAAGATTATGTTAGTTTGTGTTTCCCCTTTCATCTTACCCTACGCTTGAATCTCGGGACGAGATTCTTGTTTAGTGGAGGTGAGTTGTCATAGCCCTAGCTCAGCCCCTGTTGCCTTTTCTTGTTCCTCAAGTCATCATGTTTACTTTTCAAATGAATTTGAAATGGGGATGACAGAACCCCCAGCACCCCCCTTAAACCAATTAGGGTTTACTAAAAACCTTTTTCAATAAACCCAAAATGGCCTTCTAAAATGTTCATCATATTTGCCTTGGTCTAGAACCTCTGACAAAAATGGTGCACACTTTTCTTGGAAAACATAGGGTCACTTCATTAAATCATATAGTATTTGCATTTGGGCATTTAAATGCTATAAAATATTTAAAATGACCAAATAATGATAAACTAAAATGTTTACTGTTGGATATATTTTAAATAGTAGCCATGATTAGATTCATGATTTTTGGAAGTGTTTAGGTATTTTAGTAAAGCAACAAAGATTACAGAAAAATAGAAAAAACAGAAATAAGAGAGAGAGAGAGACTAACCTAGGCCAACTCACCTATGCAGCCCACCTGGCGGCCCAAGTGGCCGGCCCAGCCCCCCAGGGCACTTGTCATCTTTCTCCTCTGCTAGGAGGACAACCAGGTGCGTGGCGAGCGCCGATGCTGCTCTGGCCACGTCCTGCTTCCTCCCCGAACCTTCTAGCGATGCCACGGAGACGCCCTGTGGCCCCTCGCTCCTCTCCCTCACTCTCTGCTCTCTCCTTCGCCCTCTAGTCCCTTCCACGAGCACAACCGAATGCAGCCGTCGCTGCCGACGAGCTCCCCCACGGTCACAACCATCTCCGAGCCTCTCAGACGCGCCCCCGAGCTCCGCCGTGATGCCCCGGTCCTCTTCGCCGAGCCACATGACGCTGGACGCCCTGGAGCGCCGTTGTCGACACCATCTTCGCCCTTTGCACTGACGGCCGTCGTCGACCGATTCGTCGTCACCAGGCCATCCCCGAGCATGCTGAGATCACCGACGACCCCGCCGTGAGCTCCTCTACCGAACCACTCTCTCCCCGCCGTCATTCTCCTCCTCTAGCCCCGCTGTCCACCGGACCCGAAAGCTCACCGCCGCCATGGTTCTTCACCGCCGTGGCCAGGGCCACCGCAGCCCGCGCCTAAGCGCATCACCGTGCTCGGTAAACCCCCAGGAGCGCGTAGCACCTGCCAGTTTATCCCCCTGGCGCCCCGTAGCGTCGCGCCGTCCACACCCGAACTCCGGCTGCCGCCGTGAGCTTGTTTCCGGCTATCTCCGGTCACCCCGCGACCTGCTGCTGCCTCTTCTGGATGCGCGGGCGCAAGCGCTATGCCATGGTACCCGTAGCGTGTTTCCGAGCCAAGCCACCGTCGATTTGGTCGCCGCCGGCGAGGTTCCGGTGACGCTGACGTGGCACCATTAGTTTAGGTGCTAATCGTGTTTATTTATTGCCTGTGTCAATGACATGTGGGTCCCCGAGCATAATTAGGTTAGTCTAATTTTCTGTTAAGATGAGTACTAATACGTGTGGACCCCACGTGTTAGCTTTGACTTTGGTCAAGTCAACGTTAACCGGTCCCACTTGTCATCCACCCAAACTAGCATGAGACACTGACATATGGGTCCCACAGGTCAGGTTTGACCTGGCCGACACAGTTGACCTGCTGATGTCACACCTATGTCATGCTGACGAAGTAAAGCATTTTTTGGATTTAAGTTTATCCAGGAAATTCCAGGAAATAGCCAAAACTTCTAAAAATCATAGAAAATCAACCGTATCTCCAAATCAAACAATTTATATATGGAAAATGATCAGAAAAATCCAAAGAATCTGTTTATGGCATTTGCATGCATGTTAGAGAAACTTATGTCCTCTGCTTAGGACAATTCAATTAAATTGCATTTAAGAAAGCATATATGGAGTTTGAATTTGAACCTTTGGTTCAAACCAACTTCATTTAATATGTTGCTAGTTGCATTAGTTTAATCAACAGCATAGTGCCATGTCATGAGCATGCATCATATTGTTGCATTGCATTGATTGTGTTTCTTCCTTGTTTGCCGGTATTGTCCCCTCTCAGTAAACGTGGTTCTGGCGATGAGTTCGATGACACCGATGAAGAACTATATTATCTTCAGAAGTGCCAGGCAAGCAAAACTCCCTTATTCATTCCGATACAATACCACCCTCTCCCTCCTGCTCTCTTTTACTGCATTAGGACAACAACGATTCAACTGTTACATGCTGCGGTAGTTGAACACCTTTCCTCTGCATGACCTGTCATTGCCATAGTAAATAGATGAAACCCACTAGCATGAGTAGGAGTTGTTTGAGCCCTGATGTGCCTACTCATTCATGCTTGTTTGTCATGCCTGCTATTGCTTAGAGTTGTGTTAGGTCTGATTCATCGGGGATGAATTGGAAAGTTGTGAACATGTTCTACTGTGTGTGAGCTAAGTGTGTTGAACACGATTTGGTAAAGGTATCGATGAGAGGCCATGTAGGAGTAAATGGTGGGTTGTTTCATTGGAACCATCCTTAAGCACCGAGATATGTATGTGTGATTTAAGAACCAGCTACTACCACCCATTGGGCCTGAAACCAATGGACCCTCCCGGCTTCTTAACCACCCTAGTCCTCTGTCCAGGAGTTGCAACTAGTTTCTGGTGTTTATAGGATATGTGTTGGCGGCCGTGCGTAGCACTGACCCTAGGGGTGGGATATGATGCGGTACATACACCGTGGCTGGGCATGCCGGGCGCCCGTTTGGTGTCGCGGAACCCTGTACACATCGTTCGGGGCCGTATGTGGAAACCCCGGCTGGACTCCCTGCGGATGGAACCTGGATAGGCGATGAACCTGGACTAGAGACTTGAGTGTTTAGGTAGGCCGTGGCCGACACCCTCGTTGGGCTTCCGCTTGATGGTTGGCGAGTACATGTCGTGTAAACGGCGGTAAGTGGTGAGAGCTTGTGTGAAGAAGAACACCCCTGCAGGGTTAACATCATCTATTCGAATAGCCGCGTCCGCGGTAAAGGACTACTTGGTTGCCTATACAGTTCATAGACAAGTGAAAGTGGATACTCTAAAATGCGCAAGATAAGTGTGAGTGATATGGATGGCGTTCTCGTAGGGAGACGGGAGCCAGATCCTTAGCGGTGTATTGATATGCTGAATATGTGGACTCATGTGCGCCACCTCAAAAGAGTAACTTGCAGTCGTAGTTCAGGTTAGCCACTAAGTCAAAGTTGGCTTGCTGCAGTTAAACTCCACCACCTCCTTTATTGATACCGATGCATATGTAGATAGTTCTGATGTAAGTCTTGCTGGGTACATTTGTACTCACGTTTGCCTATTTTATGTTTTGCAGAGAGACGTCAGTCTCTCCAGTAGTTCCGTGTGGACTTCGACGTTTAGCTTATTACCTCGGCTATGATCTTGTGCACTTGGCAGGATCTGGTAGATAGTCAGGCTTCTTAGCCTTTTTCATTTGTAGATGTCTGTACTCAGAAATGTTAAGCATCCGCCTGTGCTTTGTTTGTTATGCTCTGAATGTTGGGTCATGTGAACCATGTTTGTAATATCTGGCTCTTCGGAGCCTAATGAATAAATACTTTGAGTCGTAGAGTTTTTTTGTGATGCCATGTTGTATTTGCACATATCGAACATATTGTGTGTATGTTATTGAAATGCTTGGTATGTGTGGGATCCGACAATCTAGTTGTTTATCCTTGGTAGCCTCTCTTATAGGGATATGTAGTATGGTGTTTCCACTGAGCCTGGGTAGTCTGCTATAGCCCGGTTTACCGGAGTCCTACTAGCCCAGTACTACTGCTCCGGAACACTTAGACTGGCCGACATGTGATTCACTTCGTTCCTGTGTCTGTCCCTTCGGGGAAATGTCATGCGGTGACTTCCGGAGTCCTGCTAGCCTGCTATAGCCTAGGTTCCCGGAGTCCTGTTAGCCCAGTTGCTACAGCCCGGATTCACACACTGATGACCGACATGTTCAATGTTGTTTCATGTATGCCTGTCCCTGTAAGTTAGTGCCACTTTGGGTTTATGACTATTCATGTCGGCCCGGGTTCTCTGTCATATGGATGCTAGCGACACTATCATATACATGAGCCAAAAGGCGCAAACGGTCCCGTGCCAGGTAAGGTGGAACCCGTGGCAATACCGTGCGTGAGGTCACAAAGTGATATGAAGTGTTACATGCTAGATCGGTGTGACCTAGGATCGGGGTCCTGACAGATCATTACTCTCTAAAGTTGACACTCTTCCAAACCCACTTTCATCAATATAATCACCATAAGTAGGAGGCACGCTATCATCATTATAAATTTGCATATCAAAACTTGGGAGACTAAAAATATCATCTTCATTAAACATAACTTCCCCAAGCTTGTTACAAACATTAATTGCAGCAAATATATTCTCAAAAACATCATCTTCATCAAACATAGCATCCCCAAGCTTGGGCCTTTTCATATCATAAGCATAATCACTCTCATCATTAATAGTACTAGCCGTCAACTCGTGCTCCTGCACGGGCTAGAAGTTTTTGGAAGTTTGTAATATTGTGCATAGGAAGTCTCTATAATAATTATTTTATTCAAATCTTATAGCAATTAGATGTACGGAATATTTATAAATATATATTTTATTCTCTATTTTCAAAGCCTATAATATATTGTATGCAATACTTGATGAATGACTAAATACATATGAAAATGATTTTCCTTTTTATCTTTTTATACATGTAGCCTCTTCGCAAAAATCATATTCTTATACATGTAGCCTAAATAATTTTACTATTTATGGATTAATATTTACAGGGTTATTCCATGCTTGCCCATGTATACCTTGCTATGGGACACAACTTAGTTAAAGCTTATCCTCTGACTTTTAAATATTTGGAAGATCGTTAAACTTCTTAAAGTTTGTTTTATCTCATGCAAGCCTTCTATTTCTTTTCAATAATTCCGGAAAATTTGTGGTATTCTCACCGAACGTTTCTTTTTTATTCGACTATAACGTTCTTGAATTATTATTATTTTTAATAATAACATTAACATTGAGAAATTTGCTTGATTATTTTGAAGTTGTAATGTAATTCATAATCTCACACTTTTGTTGTGTAAAAGTCCCACTAAATTGATGGCAATGACAATGCATTATTTTAGGAGATGACCGCTAGCCCGTATCCTAGCGTGTGATCTAAAACTTTAACCGGCAGACACCTAGGCCATTACATTACATTTACCTACACTTACATTACATTACATTACATTTGCCTACTATTACTTTACATTTTTATGGAATAAATGGTCTCACCATTTTGAGTGCTTATTCCTTAAATATCTAACATACGGAACTTAATCCTTCAACTTACACTACATTCCTTGACATCTGACTCAATGGTTAGCAATTTTTTTATTGTAAATCCTGGATTTGTAACTTTTTCAACCATTAATTTCTTTATATTTTTAGAAAATGCTAATTGTAATCCTGGATTTGCAACTTTTTCAACCATTAATTTTTTTATATTTTCAAAAAATACTACTTATGTTGTCACATACAAATTTGGTAGTATATCTTTAATTAAGTGTGATTTATGTTTAGAACTGGTATAGTACAAACATATTTACATTTTGATTGGGTGCACGATGATTTCTGAATGAGAAAAAATAGTCCACGTATCTACACCTAGATGTACAAATTGCTGATTGGATATCCCTTGTAAATCTACGTACTACTAAACATGAGGGAACCTATCTCTTTAATCCTAGACGCACAAGGAAAAATATTTAGTTTGTTAGGTGCTTTTGGTTTCCACGCTTCCATCCCACTGTACCTCAGATGGACTCTTCAGCTGATTGGATCTCCGTTATAAATATACGTACATCATGAGGAAACCATATCTCTTAAATCCTTCTCCCCAAAAAAATCTGTTAAATCCTAGACGCAAAATTAAGATCTAACGGTTATTTGTAAACTGCTTTTAGCGATTAATGTGGAGGCTCGTATGGTGCTTCCAATTAGTAAATATAAGATGGATAGCACCAATAGTATAGCAATTATCATATTCTTCCAAGCAAGTGCCAAAATATTTTC
The DNA here is from genome assembly GCF_003073215.2 of Triticum urartu. Taxonomy (NCBI): domain Eukaryota; kingdom Viridiplantae; phylum Streptophyta; class Magnoliopsida; order Poales; family Poaceae; genus Triticum; species Triticum urartu. The sequence goes on from NC_053024.1 coordinate 12,832,442, forward strand.
AAGATTATAAGAAGTATCATTATCTCCCACAATTATATTTTCATGAGGCATAACAGTAATAGGAGCATCATTATTTGGGAGAGATGTCTTTTTACCTCTTTTTCTTTTTCTTTTCTTCTTCTTCAGCACATCATGTGTGGGTTCAATGCTCTTTTTGGAGCTCCTTATTAACAAGATTGGTTGAATAGGAGGCTCCTCCTCGTTACCTGATTCATCATAAGATATAATAGGACGGTATTGGGAAGTCTCTTCCCTTTCATTAGTATTCTCTTCATCCTCTATTTGTTTTCTTTTCTTTATATAGCTGGCAATATAAGGATTTTCAATACAATTCACCGCAAAATACATATAAATTTCCTCTAGATCAAAGCCAAGAAGTTTATCACGGGCAAATACTGGAAGATAGTTAGTTAAACGTTTCATTTCTTCGTAACCCATAAGCAAACTAAGTTCACTATGATGTGCAAGAGAAATCAAGTCATCACAATTTTTGGAAACGATTAGATCATGAAACAATTTGCATCGGATGGTTAAATGACCACATTCATTGCAAAGTTCACAAGTACGGCCAAGAAAATTTAAAGTTTCAGCACAAACATCTAGCCTTTCTTGCAACCATTTAGTTTCTAAATGCTTATGCCTCTTGCAATATCTATCTTCCCTATTTGGTATGTACTTGCAAACCCAATGCACTCCACAAAAATTGACATGTTTATAGGAGACATTTTCATCATAACTAGTGCAATCATCGTTAGTACTATGGATATTCAAGGAGTTCATACTAACAACATTGCAATCATGCTCATCATTCAGATATTTAGTGCCAAGCATTTTAATGGATTCTTCTTCTAACACTCTGGCACAATTTTCCTTTCCATCAGACTCACGAAAGTTATTAAAACGATGAAGCGTATGAGGCAAACTTAATTCATTTTTTGTAGTTCTCTTTTATAAACTAGACTAGTGCTAGAACAAGAAACATAAAAATTCGATTGCAAGATCTAAAGATATACCTTCAAGCGCTAACCTCCCCGGCAACGGCGCCAGAAAAGAGCTTGATGTCTACTACACAACCTTCTTCTTGTAGATGTTGTTGGGCCTCCAAGTGCAGAGGTTTGTAGGACAGTAGCAAATTTCCCTCAAGTGGATGACCTAAGGTTTATCAATCCGTAGGTGGCGTAGAATGAAGATGGTCTCTCTCAAGCAACCCTGCAACCAAATAACAAAGTGTCTCTTGTGTCCCCAACACACCTAATACAATGGTAAATTGTATAGGTGCACTAGTTCGGCGAAGAGATGGTGATACAAGTAGTATATGGATAGTAGATAAAGGTTTTTGTAATCTGAAAATATAAAAACAGCAAGGTAACTAATGATAAAAGTGAGCGTAAACGGTATTGCAATGCGTTGAAACAAGGCCTGGCGATCATACTTTCACTAGTGCAAGTTCTCTCAACAATAATAACATAATTGGATCACATAACTATCCCTCAACATGCAACAAAGAGTCACTCCAAAGTCACTAATAGCAGAGAACAAACGAAGAGATTATGGTACGGTACGAAACCACCTCAAAGTTATTCTTTCCAATCAATCCGTTGGGCTATTCCTATAAGTGTCACAAACAGCCCTAGAGTTCGTACTAGAATAACACCTTAAGACACAAATCAACCAAAACCCCACTAGTAGAAAAAAGGTCAAACGTGAAGCACATTAGTGCCGGTTTGTAAAAAAAACCGGCACTAATGTGATCAATAGTGCCGGTTCAAATGGCTATGCATTAGTGCCGGTTCATAATGAACCTTTAGTACTGGTTCGTGCCACGAACCGGTACTAAAGGGGTGGTGGCAGGCTGGCGTCAGGCCAGGGCCCCATGAGCCCCTTTAGTGACAGTTTGTGACAGAAACCGGTACTAAAGGTCTAACCTATAGTACCGGTTTGTGTCACCAACTGGCACTACAGAGTCTTAACCTATAGTCCCGGTTGAAGACACAATCCGACACTATAGGGTAATTTTCAAACTCTACCCCCCCCCCCCCCCCCCCCCCCCCGTGTATCACCATTTCAGTTTTGAAAAAATAAAAAGAAAATTATAAAAACTTCAAAAAATAAAATCCTTCGAGAGGTAGTTATATTACAACATCTACACGTTAGGAAAATTTGAAAACGTAAATTTGGACATGTTTTGCAAAAAGTGTAGGGAAAATGTAAAACGGCTATAACTTTTGCATACGATGTCGGAAAAAACGTATAATATATCAAAAAATTCAGCACGAAAATCCGCATCCGATGGAGATGGCCTTCGGCCTGTTTGCAATTTTTTAGAATCCTCAAATTCCAAAAGGAAAAAAAGATATGGTCAAATTTAAGTTTTTTAAAAAAAATTGTTAAATCTGGTCAAACTACTTATTCAAGAAGTATTAATGTTACAACATAATTATTCAAGAATATTAGTGTTACTAAATAATTATTTCAATTTTTTGAATTTTGGTCAAATCTAGTCAAACTATGGTCAAATTGTGGTCAAACTATGGTCAAACTGTGGTCAAACTATGGTCAAACTTATTCAAGAAATATTAGTGTTACTAAATAATTACTGTTTTTTAGAATAATAGTTTCAAACTCAAACAGTGATATGTGTGTGACTTCATGCTCAAGCTAAACTCCTGAGGGTTAATAGGATTGGCATCTTACTATTGTCATGAAAACAACAAGTGCAGACTTGGAAACGAAGGAGAATAGAACTTGAAAGTTAAGCGTGCTCGGGCTGGAGTAGTGAGAGGGATGGGTGACCGGTCGGGAAGTTAGATGATTTGGAATGAGTGATCCACACTTGAGTAGTTAAGAGAGGTGAGTAGAGACTAAATCACCAAATAATTCAGACAAATTAAAAATCGAAAAAAAATAATCAAAAAAAATTTCCAAAATTTTCAAAAAAAAATTCAAAAAAAACCTTTAGTACCAGTTGGTAACACCAACCGGTACTAAAGGTCCCCCATACCGGGGCGCGAGCTCACGCCACGTGGTGGCACTTTAGCGCCGGTTCGTGCCGAACCGGTACTAAAGGGGGGGCAGCCTTTAGTGCCCACCAATTAGTGCCGGTTATGGAACCGGCACTAAAAGCCCTTACGAAACGGTTTTAAATCTCCGTTTTCTACTAGTGCCCTAATGTCACCTAGATACTCCAATCTCACCTCAAGTATCTGTGGGTATGATTATACGATATGCATCACACAATCTCAGATTCATCTATTCAACCAACACATAGGACCTCAAAGAGTGCCCCAAAGTTTCTGCCAGAGAGTCAAGACAAAAACGTGTGCCAACCCCTATGCATAGATTCCCAAGGTCACGGAACCCGCAAGTTGATCACCAAAACATACATCAAGTGGATCATAGAATACCCCATTGTCACCACAGGTATCCCACACAAGACATATATCAAGTGTTCTCAAATCCTTAAAGACTCAATTCGATAAGATAACTTCAAAGGAAAAACTCAATCCATTACAAGAGAGTAGAGGGGGAGAAACATCACAAGATCCAACTATAATAGCAAAGCTCGTGATACATCAAGATCGTGCCACCTCAAGAACACAAGAGAGAGAGAGATGAAACACATAGCTACTTGTACATACCCTCAGCCCCGAGGGAGAAATACTCCCTCCTCGTCATGGAGAGCACCGGGATGATGAAGATGGCCACTAGAGAGGGATTGCCCCCTCCGGCAGGGTGCCCGAATGGGTCTAGATTGGTTTTCGGTGGCTACGGAGGCTTCTGGCGGCGGAACTCCCGATCTCTTCTGCACCACGAAGTTTTGAGGGAATATGGGTATATATGGGAGGAATAAGTACGTCGGTGGACCTCCGGGCTGTCCACGAGGTAGGGGGGCACGCCCAGGGGGGTGGGCGCGCCCCCCACCCTCATGGGTAGCCCGAGACTCTCCTGGTCCGTCTTCGATACTCCGTGGGCTACTTCTAGTCCAAAAATATGTTCCGTGAAGTTTCAGGTCAATTGGACTCCGTTTGATTTTCCTTTTCTGCGATACTCTAAAACAAGGAAAAAACAGAAACTGGCACTGGGCTCTAGGTTAATAGGTTAGTCCCAAAAATCATATAAAATAGCATATAAATGCATATAAAACATCCAAGGTTGATAATATAATAGCATGGAACAATCAAAAATTATAGATACGTTGGAGACGTATCATGAATCCGTCAAAGATCAAGTCCCCACGGACATCTGCGGCGTAGATCAAGCTTCTGAATCTGACCTGGTGGCCAGGGTCGTAGTTTTGATCTGCTCTAGATGGCTAAGTGAGTTGGCCCGCAGTGCGAAGCCGCCGAACAAGAAGATCTGTACGGGGAGGAAGACTTCTCCTAGGACAACATTGTTGTAGATGATTGAAGGAGCCATCAAACCTTCTGAGGACGGCTCAGTGGAACTCTCAATGAAAGCACCAATGTCGGTGTCAACACAGGAGGATCTCGGGTATGGTGCCCCGAACTATGCGTCTAGGGTTGATAGTAACAGGAGATAGGGATACAATGTTTTCCCAGGTTTGGGCCCTCTCTATGGAGGTAATACCCTACTTCCTACTTGATTGATCTTGATGAATATGAGTATTACAAGAGTTTATCTACCACGAGATCATAATGACTAAACCCTAAAAGTCTAGTCTGGATATGATTATTCGGGTGATCTACGGACCTAATGCTCCGGTTTATATAAGCACAGGAGGGATCTAGGGTTACACAAGATCTGTTATAGAGAAAGGAATATTCATATTTGCTCTCCAAGCTTGACCTCCACGCCAAGGAGAGTCCCATCCGGAACAGGGGTAGAGTCTTCGGTCTTCGTATCTTCACGGCCCATCAGTCCGGCCCATATCCAATAGGTCGGACGCCCGAGGACCCCTTAGTCCATGACTCCCTCATGGGGGGCACGCCATAGACACACAAAGTTTATTGTCTAGCCATGTGCGGTGCCCCCCTCCACAAAATTTCCTTGGTCATAGCGTTGTAGTGCTTAGGCGAAGCCCTGCGTTGATAACTTCATCATCACCGCATCATGCCGTTGTGCTGACGAAACTCTCCCTGGGCCTCAACTGGATCAAGAGTACGAGGGACGTCACCGAGCTGAACGTGCAGATCGCGGAGGTGCCGTGCATTCGGTACTTCATCGGTTGGATCGTGAAAGACGACATTCAACTACATCAACGCGATTTCATAACGCTTCCGGCTTTCGGTCTATGAGGGTATGTAGACATACTCTCCCCTCGTTGCTATCATCTCCTAGATAGATCTTGCGTGATCGTAGGAATTTTTTTGAAATACTGCATTCCCCAACATATATATCATAGACTCTTCAAATACATATCATTCGATGGCTTCAAATTTCAGCTGATATATAATGACCAATTGGGAAGGGCACTTTTACATAACCTTATGGATGGAGCAAATTGCAAACTTTTATATAATGTTGTCAGAAACATCACAACTCCAAAGTCAGAGCAAAGGAATTGCACCTCACCGAGTGTAATGCGGTATAACCTGCAACAAAGAGAGCAAGTGAAACGCTTAATTGGGTATAAAAAATTCAAGTTTTACTGCCAAAAGAAATCCTACCGAGGTTCAAGAAAAAGATAAATCACTAACACATAGAACATGGCATGCTTGATGCATCATACCATTATGCATCAATAATATTGCTGAAAGGGCGTGAGAAAAACAGAGGCATATATTAGCAATCAAACGCATGCGTGACAAAATTGAAAAAATTTAAATTGCACTCTATAATATGAAAAGGCATATATTGCCTGATGTCCCCATGAATGAGCAACTCCATGAAGTCCATGCGGGAGCATGTGGCATTGATAGCCTTGACCGAGAGAATCGGCGATGTGGAGAACGTCGTATTTGAATGATCGAGGCGGACTTCTCGATACTTGTCACCCCCGACAGCGGTAGGCTATGCACCATAGCCTGCACTCACATTAAATGTGTGGTGAGGAACATGACCTCACACGGCCTCTATGAAGCTATCTGCATGTGAGGCATGTGTGCTGAGGAGACCCCCGTGTTCGGGCCACCTAGCACCGTCCGAAAATGTCACTGTTGACGTTCTTCTAGATCCGTTTAATGGAGGATAGATTACTTGGCAGTAAACCCACAAAGGTATTCTTGCCGTCACATCATTGGCTCCTTCTGGATGTTGTAGTACTAATTGTGAAGAGGATTCTAGTGGAGTTTCTTATTGTATCGAGGGTTTAACATTTAGTGAAATTTCACATATTTCGGTGGGGTTCGAAATACTTGCAACCATGAAATTTTGAGCCAAATTCAAACTAAAATTTAAATTAGCCTTAATAATTATTAAAAATATTGATTTTTGAAACTCAAAACCTGAAATAATTTCCAAATTTCCCAAATATTGCATATTCCAAAAAAATCCATGTCCGAAATTAAATACCTCATCGACGTGGCTTTTTGGGCAGGTCCATATATTGTAGTACGCTCAGGGTACCCAGTTTTAAATACGCCGACATGCTCATGCGCAAAATCAAGAGGGGCTACTAAAAAAGAAAGTTTTGATTTCTCCATTAGCTAGCGTACTCTTCTACTATCAATAAAACTTAAAAATGAATCAAATGTCAGCGAGTTGTATGCTGCATCAACATTGGCTAGATATCCTTCTTGGGAGATTTGTTTGATAGAAGGCCTCCTTTCTTCTTCACTATCCTCAAGTAAACCGCATTAAGCATTGCTTTTGTAGCATGGATAAGATTTCTTGACATGAGATTGAGCTCTACTCCTGACTTGAGATAGATAGATTGCAACGATGCAAATGAAATGCTTGCAAGTTGGAATGACATAACAAAGGAAGATGATGCATTTCACGACAGGATTAGCACCAACTATAATATCCTCCGATTTAAATACAGTACTCTACAATTGCATTAAAGATGAACTGCATCTACTATTAACATCACCCAAATAGTTTCAGCTGCATCGTTTGTTTCCCGTCAACATCGGAAATCAAGCCAATGCGTCGGACCAAGGGGAGATCTTGTCGATGCGGATGTGCAGGGGAATTTCCATGGATGCCCCGTCCCCTGCTGCTGCTGGAACCAGGTACATCCACTGGTAGAAAAAGGTCCTATAGTCCCGATTCGTAAGGGCCTTTAGTCCCGGTTCAGGAACCGGGACTAAAGTGTCGGTACTAATACCTACCCCCTTTAGTCCCGGTTCAATCCAGAACCGGGACTAAAGGCCCTCCACGTGGGCAGTGCGCAGAGCCCAGTCAGGAGACCCTTTGGTCCCGGTTGGTGGCACCAACCGAGACCAATAGGCATCCACGCGTCAGCACTTCTGTGGCTGGGGGTTTTGTTTTTTTTTGAAAGGGGGGGGGGGGTTGGGGGTTTTGGGGGGTTAATTTAGGTGTTTCATATATTGTGTTAGCTAGTTATAATTAATAGAGAGAAGTGTCCTCTGCTATGTCCGTGCTTGGTCGACGCTACGTACTATACATACGTATATAGAGAGGACTAGACACGCTAGCTAGCTAGTAAGCAAACGAAGGAAACAGAAGATCGTCATGAACATATATGCATATATACAGAGAGAAGTGATATCGACCACCTCTCCTTCTCCGAGAGATTGGTCGAACAACAAGTTCTCGTATATCTATCTGACACTACCGGCTACATATATACAATAATTATCTCTTACAAATATAATCATACGGACTCAGGGTCCACATAGAATTCTCCGTCTTCAGGGATCACGTGGTCAAGAAAGAATGCCGCCAATTCCTCTTGAATTGCTCGCATGCGAGCTGGTGCTAGGAGTTCATCCCGCTTCCGAAACATCTAATTTGAAGAAGGGGGTCAATACATATATATATATATAAATGAATGAAACTCAACACAAATGATGGTAATAAAATAAAATTGTGAATGTTGTTATTTACGTACTTCATATTGTTCATTAGAGTACCCGCCCCGCTCACAGGTCGTGTGGCGGATGGACTCACAGATGTAGTATCCACAGAAATCATTCCCTTGTTCCTGCCACAACCACTTTACAAGAAATAGAGGTCAATCAAACTGATAAGCAAGAATGCTAAATGGTATTGATGAAACTAGCGCTTGAATCACTAGGAGATGCGCGGAACATGCTACTATAGTACTTACTTTCGGGTGTCTAAATTCCAGCTCCTTCGGTAGTCCCGGAACTGTTTTGGTGAATTTTCTCCAAACCCTGCCGGACAAAGAAAACAATTACTTGATATCAGGAAATGAACAAAGTTGCTGATATGGTGGATAATGATCGATTTAACTTACTTCTTGAGGATTTCAGTCATGTCCGCATACTCCTTGGGATCTTTTCGTTTAGATTCCAAGACGGTTACTACTCCCTGCTCAAGCTTAATCTCTAGGAGAATATAGTGGAAACTGCACACACATGCATAACTCATGAATTACATTACTATAACCTTGACTAATATATAAGGGAAACCGAATACGCACAAGACAGTAACACTCACCTGAAGTTGTAAGGAAAGATTATTATATCTTTGTTTTGATTTATTACGAATGATCGTAGCAAGCTGGCCTCGGTAGCTGCGGCATGAAGTTTAACCTGAGTTGCATCTATGAGATGTGTGTTAATGAACCCAATATCACCGACTTGTCTTTTCTTCAATTCGGCGATCTTCAATCTGCATAATATAGTGAGGATGATTATAAATACATGCAATGAAAGAGCTAAGCTATATAGAGAAACTTAGTGACAGAAGTAGTACTACTTACAGACAGTAGCAGGCGACCGTTGTTTTATCGAGGGCCAATTGATTGAAAAACTGATAGAACTCCTCAAATGGAATAGGCAACAGATCAATTCCAACGAGGTCATGCTCCTTTTTAACTTTCACATACAAGATACTCCTCCCCCAGAGTCTCTGCAGATTTTCAAGTACCAATCAAGCAATCTTCGCATCATCGTTGATAGAGATCTTTCATATTTGACGAGAGGCTTCCCGTACTTGTATCTTTGTATCTACACCTCCATGGGTTCATAATGTACTTCGTCGGGCAAGTAATCTGCAAGATTGCTATAACTGGGCACCATCCTCGGATCATTATCGACGTTGTGGCTAGGCACCTTGAGCGGGGGGCACGATTGCTTCGCTTGTTCGCCGAGCTGGGCAATTTGTTTCCCAGCTCGTCGTTCTTTCAGCCTTTGATCACTGACAGTACTTCCCGACCGCTCCGCTTCGGCAAATTCCTTTCCAATAATGCGGTCATAGTTTCCTTTCGGCGATTCAGACTTCGGTGGTTTTGTCAGGGCAGCCAGAGTGCGCTTCACTTTCACCCGATCTACCTTCTCCTCCGGAGGTGGATGTTTCTTTGCTTTCACCCCTTCAAAGAATTTGTTCACTTCTTCTCGCGCGATCTCGGCGTTCTCCTCCTGGGTCCTCTCGTATGGTAACTTCTCTGGAGTCTTCAGAGAAGGACCGAATCTGTATGTCCTCCCGCCTCTGATTGTACAGCTAGACGCCGACCGAGCAGACGTAGCGGTTGTCTTCTTTACTTGCTTAAGAGGCGGCTGGCTGCTCGGGCGCGTCAGCGCAGGCGGAGAAGGAGGCGGAGTGCTGCCACGCGTCGGAGAAGGAGCCGGCCGAGGGCCCTGATCGTCACTCGCCGGAGGAGGCGGTGGAGGCGGAGTGCCCTGACTCGCCGGAGGAGGAGGAGGAGGAGGTGGCGTCCCGTTCGGAAGGTTGATGAGCTCCTTCCGCCATAGGCATGGAGTCTTCAGAGCAGACCCCAGCCGAGTCTCCCCTTCACCGGTAGGGTGGTCAAGCTGGAGGTCCTCAAATCCCTCCGTTATCTCATCCACCATCACCCTAGCATATCCTTCTGGAATCGGCCGGCAGTGAAAAGTTGCGCCGGGTTCAGTAGGAAAAACAGAGCCAACAGCCGCCTTGACCTTCAAATTCATCCATTGCGTCATAAGGTGGCAATTTTGAGACTCCGTTATAGCATCCACGGGATAGCTGGCAGGAGCCGTCAAGGCATGCTCCGGCTGAAGCAGCTCGGTGGAAGCCACGCTGCTTCTGCGCTGAGATGGCGGGGTAGCTTCGGGGGAGGCTTCGGCAGTATGTTTGCTGCGATTTGCTTCTCGTTCCTCTATCGCGTCTACCCTTGCTTTCAGCGCCTGCATTTGGGTCTGCTGCACTTTTTTCCTCCTCTCATGGGATTTGTAACCGCCTGCGTCCGGAAACCCAACCTTCCACGGAATGGAGCCTGGCGTGCCTCGTGTCCGTCCAGGGTGCTCAGGATTCCCGAGGGCCATTGTGAGCTCGTCGTTCTCTCTGTCTGGAAAGAACGTCCCTTCCTGCGCTGCTTCGATATACTGCTTAAGCTTACTGACTGGTATGTCCATTTGATCGTTCGTCCAAATGCACTTCCCTGTTACAGGGTCAAGTGTTCCGCCAGCCCCGAAGAACCAAGTCCGGCAACGGTCTGGCGAGTTAATTGTCTCTGGTTCGATCCCTTTATGAACCAGATCATTCTGAGTCTTGGACCACTTAGGCCGGGCTACGAGGTAGCCACCTGACCCCGTGCGATGGTGAAGCTTCTTCTTCGCAGCATTTTGCTTGTTTGTCGCTGACATCTTCTGACTCTTTTCCGATCTCTTGTGGGCCACAAATGCGGGCCAGTGATCTCTGATCTTCTCATATCTACCCTTGAATTCTAGTGTCTCGTTATTTTCGACAAACTTATTCAGCTCTTTCTTCCACCTCCTGAATAGTTCTGCCATCCTCTTCAGAGCAAAAGACTTGATTAATTTCTCTTTAACTGGGTTCTCTGGATTATCCTTAGGCGGTAGGGTGAAATTTGACTTCAGCTCAGTCCAAAGAACATTTTTCTTCATATCATTGACATAAGACACCTCAGGGTCTTCTGTAGCCGGCTCAAACCATTGCTGGATGCTTATCGGGATCTTGTCCCTAACCAGAACCCCGCACTGAGCAACAAATGCGCTCTTTGTCCAGAGGGGTTCAATAGGTTGGCCGTCGGGCGCGATTGCTATGATCTCAAACTTTTCATCCGAGCTCAACTTTTTCTTCGGGCCTCGTCTCTTTACCGAAGTTGTGCTCGATCCGGAGGGCTGGAAAAAAGAACAAAGACTTAATTAATATGTGTACATACCAAAACAATGAATGCATCAATCAGCTACTCAGCATAGGCTTAACTAATATATATACCTGGCCGGACTCGGTTCGGTCACCGGAGCCGTCATCACGGTCTCCTTCTTGCACCGGCATTGGGTCACCGGAGCCGTCCTCATGTTCTTCTTCTTGCACCGGCATTAGGTCACCGTAGCCAGCTTGTTCACCCTCTCCTTCCAGACCATCGGTTTCATTGAGAAACAACGAGATGGCATCACTTCCTTCTGCGATTATGTCCCTCAACAACGCTTCTTTTGTTGCTTCGTCTAGGGCGGTGTCCATAGTTTCTACAAATATTTACAACATGGCAATTATTATTCAAACATGATAGATGGATATATTAGTGTCAAACGTAGAACTAGCTACCTAATCATAGTAAGCTATCAGGAGGGGGTATATATCGACAACGACGACACTACATCTATGTCCCTCGACGACCCTCGTTCCCGACAACGACGACACTACATCTACAACTTTGAAGATCTCCTCTATTCTTTCTTCTCCTCTTTTTTTTCTTCTTCCTCTTCTTTTTTTATCCTCTTCTTCCTCTCATGTTCGATAGGATCGCCGAGGGGTCGGGAGGTTGCCTAGTGTCTCAGGATTCAACAAAACCATGTCTTCATCATTAGGCGAAAGTAACATGTGCATGATGGTATGAAGCCCTTAAAAGTTGTTCTGGAACGGACTCCCAGATAGGATAATCCGCCTTTTGGTACAAAGTTCAGCAAGAGCCTTCCGAATATCGCTATTTGGAAGGCCTTTGCTGAATTGGTACCAAAAGGCGGATTTTTCTATCCGGGACTCCATTCCAAAACAACTTTGCAGAACTTCATACCAACATGCCCTGGTTACTTCCAGCTAATGATGAAGGCATGGATTTCTTCAATACTTTGACACTAGGAAACCTCTCTCGACCCCTCGGCGATCCTCGACCCCTCGACGACCCTGGAACCCTCGACCCCTCGACGATCCTCTTCTTCCTCTCATGTTCGAGAGGATCGCCGAGGGGTCGGGAGGTTGCGTAGTGTCTCAGGATTCAACAAAACCATGTCTTCATCATTAGGCGAAAGTAACATGTGCATGATGGTACGAAGCTCTTCAAAGTTGTTCTGGAACGGACTCCCAGATAGGATAATCCGCCTTTTGGTACAAAGTTCAGCAAGAGCCTTCCGAATATCGCTATTTGGAAGGCCTTTGCTAAATTGGTACCAAAAGGCGGATTATCCTATCCGGGACTCCATTCCAAAACAACTTTGCAGAACTTCGTACCAACATGCCCTGGTTACTTCCGGCTAATGATGAAGGCATGGATTTCTTCAATACTTTGACACTAGGAAACCTCTCTCTACTTCCAGCTAATAAGAATAAGAAGAAGAAGAAGAAGAAGAATAAGAAGAAGAAAAGAAGAAAAAAAAGAGGAGAAGAAGAAAGGAATAGTGGAGAAAAGAGAAAATAGAATATATTCTATTTTCTCTTCTTCTCCACTATTCCTTTCTTCTTCTCCTCTTCTTTTTCTTCTTTCTTCTTCTTCTTATTTATTTCTCCTCTTCTTTTCGGTAGAGGAAACCCTAAATAGCTAGCAAGTATCGTGGGTGTGAGATACATGTGGCCTTCGGTGTCGGACACTACATCCACGTCCCACAAGTGACGTGGGCGTCGAAGCCCGTGCAACTTGTGGGATGTGGGTGTAGTGTCCGACACCGACGGTACATGTATCTCACACCGACGATACTTTCTATTTAGGGTTTCTCCTCTACCGCTCCTCGACCTCTTAACGACCCTCGTTCCCGATAAAATAAAGAGGAAGAAGAAGAAGAAAAAAGAAGAAAAGAAAGAATAGAGGAGAAGACTTCTTCTTCTTCCTCTCCTCCTCTTCTCCCTCTTCTTCCCCTTCTTTTTTCTTCTTCTTATTTATTTCTCCTCTTCTTCCTCTCCTCTTCTTCTTCTTATTTAGTTCTCTCGACCCCTCATCCCTCTCTCGACCCCTCGATGACCCTCGTCCCTGATAACATATTTTTTCTCCCCTCGACACCTCTCGACCTCTCGTCCCACTCTCGACCCCTCATCATCATCTATCACCCCCCTCGTTTTCTTTAGCATATATCCATGAACAAAATAGAGGAGAAGATCGAAGAAAAAAAAAGAGGAGAAGAAGAATGGAATAGAGGAGAAAAGAGAAAATAGAATATATATTCTATTTTTCTCTTCTTCTCCTCTATTCCTTTCTTCTTCTCCTCTTCTTTTTCTTCTTTTTTCTTCTTCTTATTTATTTCTCCTCGTCTTCCTCTCCCCTCTCGGCGACCCTAGACCCCCTCTCGACCCTCGACCCCTAGGCGACCGTCGACCCCTCTCTTTTTTTTCTTCCTCTTCTATTTTATCCTCTTCTTCCTCTACCGCTCGGCGACCCTCGACGACCCTCGTTCCCGATAAAAAAAAGAGGAAGAAGAAGAAAAAAAGAGAAGAAGAAAGAATAGAGGAGAAGATCTCCTCTATTCTTTCTTCTCCTCTTTTTTCTTTTCTTATTCCTCTTCTTTTTTTATCCTCTTCCTCCTCTCCTGTTCGACGACCCTCGACCTCTCAGCGACCCTAGACCCCCTCTCGACCCCCTCTTCTTCTCCCTCTTCTAATTCATTTGTTCATATGAATATACAAACATTTTCATATTTACAATAATTAATATCACCAAAAAAAATCTATGAACAGAAAAAAATCCTAATTTTTCTAAAAAACTATCTTTTGCATATATACATGAACATAGATATATACACAGAGAACATATATATACATATATATATAAAAAACAAGCATATATATGAAAAAAAAAGCATATAAATGAAAAAAATGCTAGCTAGGGCGCCGGCCGGACCAGAGGAGGACCGCGGAGTCGGCGGCGAGGATGGCGACGGGGCAGTGGGCGCGCGCTTGGGGTAGGAGACGCGGGCGATGGCGACGGCGTGCCGGGGCGGCAGGCGTCGGGCAAGGGGCCGGCGCGGGCGACGGCGAGGGCGGGACGGGGCGGTGCGCGTCGGGGCAGGGACGAGGGCGACGGCGACGGGGGCGGGCCGGGGCGGCGCGCGTCGCGGGCGACGGCGACGATGGGCGCGGGCGACGGCGATGATGGGCGCGGGCGACGGCGACGATGGGGGCGGGCGGCGTCGGGGCAGCCTGGCGGCGTCAGGGCAACTGCAAGATGAGAATGAAAAATTCCAAAGTGTGGCCTTATATAGAAGAGGCTTTAGTCTCGGTTCGTGGCAGCAACCGGGACTAAAGGTGGGCATTAGTCCCGGTTGGTGCCACGATCCGAGACCAATGGCCTCTTTTCGGCAGCCCAAAGGGCGGGAAGCGAAGCCCATTGGTCCCGGTTGGTGGCACCAACCGGGACTAAAGGGGGGCAATGGTCATGGCTGGTGCCACCAACCGGGACCAATGCCACCTTTAGTCCCGGTTGGTGCCACCAACCGGGACCAATACCCTTGTGCTGCCCCGCGCCCAAAAGTTTAGTCCCACATCGCTAGTTGACAGCGCCCAACACCAGTTTATAAGCTCTGCTGCCTCCTCCCTCTCGAACTCCTCTGAACTGCAGGCCTATGTGCCTAATTTGACACTGCTTTGCCTGTGGGCCTATTGGGCCTTCTGCGGGCCTGAATCCTGGCCCATGTAGGGTTTCTAGTCCTATTCAGGCCGTGGAGGCCCAGTAGGTGGCATTTTTTTTTGGTTTTTTCTTTTTTATTTCTACATTTTTTTGGTTTTTTTTTGTTTCTACTTAAAACTAAATACTTACAGTTTTTTAGTGATTTCTTTTTGCTTTTAGGTCACAAAAATTATAAACTTTCTGTTAGTGCCATTAGTTTTAAATTTTAAATAGTTTAAATTTGAATTTTTAAAAATTTGTGTGAATCACTAGTTTATGAATAACTTTACTATAAAATAGAATTTTTTTTCTATTTATTTTTTATTTCTACTTAAAACTAAATACTTACAGTTTTTTAGTGATTTCTTTTTGCTTTTAGGTCACAAAAATTATAAACTTTCTCTTAGTGCCATTAGTTTTAAATTTTAAATAGTTTAAATTTGAATTTTTAAAAATTTGTGTGAATCACTAGTTTATGAATAACTTTACTATAAAATTAGAGTTTTTTTCTTCTTTGCTATTTATTTTTTATTTATACTAACAATTAAATAATTATAGTTTGATTTTAGGTCACACAAATTATATTCTTGTTGCTATTGAAGAATATTATAGTTTTATTTTAGTTGATCATAACATAATATTTTAATTGATTGTTTTTATTTTCATAAAAGTTTTGTAGTTCATTTTGTTTGCTATTAATTCATTCTTTGAGCTAAATGACTCTGAAATTGGAAAGCATTTCAAAATGAACTCTGAAAAGGTTGAAAGTTGGCATGGTATCATCATTTCACCCACATAGCATGATCCAAAAAGTAGAGAGGGTTACAACAAAAACTTGATGCACTTCATGTACAAAATGGACAATCACTTTCGAAGTATCAAAGTTTCGAACCATAAGACATGAAAGCATTTCAAATGAACTCTGAAAAAGTTGAAAGTTGGGATGGTATCATAAGTTCACCCACATAACATTTGCTTATTGCGGGAGAAAGTCTTCACTTTTTCTTCGCTTGTGTCATTTGCTTATTGTGCCTTAACCGTGGATAATGTTCATTGTTTATCAGGATGCTTGGGTCAGCCTTAACATTGAAGGGAGGAATTTCATGAAACTTTTCATAATCGTCAGACATGTCTGTCTTGCCGTCCACTCCCAGGATGTCCCTTTTTCCTGAAAGAACTATGTGGCACTTTGGCTCATCGTATGATGTATTCGCTTCCTTATCTTTTCTTTTTCTCGGTTTGGTAGACATGTCCTTCACATAAATAACCTGTGCCACATCATTGGCTAGGATGAACGGTTCGTCAGTGTACCCAAGATTTTTCAGATCCACTGTTGTCATTCCGTACTGTGGGTCTACCTGTACCCCGCCGCCTAACAGATTGACCCATTTGCACTTAAACAAAGGGACCTTAAAATCAGATCCGTAGTCAAGTTCCCATATGTCCACTATGTAACCACAATATGTGTCCTTTCCGCTCTCGGTTGCTGCATCAAAGCAGACACCGCTGTTTTGGTTGGTGCTCTTTTGATCTTGGGCGATCGTGTAAAATGTATTCCCATTTATCTCGTATCCTTGGTAAGTCAATATAGTCAAAGATGGTCCCCTGGACAACAAGTACAACTCATCACAAACAGTGTTGTCACCTCTGAGACGTGTTTCCAACCAACTGCTGAAAGTCCTGATGTGTTCACATGTAATCCAGTCGTCGCACTGCTCCGGGTGTTTGGAGCGCAGACTGTTCTTGAGTTCATCGACATACGGGGTCACCAAGGTAGAGTTCTGTAGAACTGTGTAGTGTGCTTGAGACCAAGAATATCCGTCCCTGCATATTATTGAGTCTCTTCCCAGAGTGCCTTTTCCAGTCAGTCTCCCCTCATACCGCGATTTAGGGAGACCTATCTTGTTAAGGCCAGGAATGAAGTCAACACAAAACCCGATAACATCCTCTGTTTGATGGCCCATGGAGATGCTTCCTTCTGGACTAGCGCGGTTACGGACATATTTCTTTAGGACTCCCATGAACCTCTCAAAGGGGAACATATTGTGTAGAAATACGGGCCCCAGGATGACAATCTCGTCGACTAGATGAACTAGGACGTGCGTCATGATATTGAAGAAGGATGGTGGGAACACCAGCTCGAAACTGACAAGACATTGCGCCACATCACTCCTTAGCCTTGGTACGATTTCTGGATCGATCACCTTCTGAGAGATTGCATTGAGGAATGCACATAGCTTCACAATGGCTAATCGAACGTTTTCCGGTAGAAGCCCCCTCAATGCAACCGGAAGCAGTTGTGTCATAATCACGTGGCAGTCATGAGACTTTAGGTTCTGAAACTTTTTCTCTGGCATATTTATTATTCCCTTTATATTCGACGAGAAGCCATTCGTGACCTTCATACTGAGCAGGCATTCAAAGGAGATTTCTTTCTCTTCTTTCGTAAGAGCGTAGCTAGCAGGACCTTTATACTGCTTCGGAGGCATGCCGTCTTTTTCGTGCAAACGTTGCAGGTCCTCTCGTGCCTCGGGTGTATCTTTTGTCTTCCCATACACCCCCAAGAAGCCTAGCAGGTTCACGCAAAGGTTCTTCGTCACGTGCATCACGTCGATTGAGGAGCGAACCTCTAGGTCTTTCCAGTAGGGTAGGTCCCAAAATATAGATTTCTTCTTCCACATGGGCGCGTGTCCATCAGCGTCATTCGGAACAGCTAGTCCATCGGGACCCTTTCCAAAGATTACGTAGTGTAAATCATTGACCATAGCAAGCACGTGATCACCGGTGTGCATGGCGGGCTTCTTCCGGTGATCTACCTCGCCTTTGAAATGCTTGCCTTTCTTTCGACATTGATGGTTGGTCGGAAGAAATTGACGATGGCCCAGGTACACATTCTTCCTGCATTTGTCTAGGTATATACTTTCAGTGTCATCTAAACAGTGCGTGCATGCATGGTATCCTTTGTTTGTCTGTCCTGAAAGGTTACTGAGAGCGGGCCAATCATTGATGGTCACGAACAGCAACGCCTTAAGGTTAAATTCCTCCTGTCTGTGCTCATCCCACATACGTACACCATTTCCATCCCACAGCTGTAAAGTTCTTCAACTAATGGCCTTAGGTACACATCAATTTCGTTGCCGGGTTGCTTAGGGCCTTGGATGAGAACTGGCATCATAATGAACTTCCGCTTCATGCACATCCAAGGAGGAAGGTTATACATACATAGAGTCACGGGCGAGGTGCTGTGATTGCTGCTCTGCTCCCCGAAAGGATTAATGCCATCCGCGCTTAAAGCAAACCATACATTCCTTGGGTCCTTTGCAAACTCATCCCAGTACTTTCTCTCGATTTTTCTCCACTGTGACCCGTCAGCGGGTGCTCTCAACTTCCCATCTTTCTTTCGGTTCTCACTGTGCCATCGCATCAACTTGGCATGCTCTTCGTTTCTGAACAGACGTTTCAACCGTGGTATTATAGGAGCATACCACATCACCTTCGCAGGAACCCTCTTCCTGAGGGGCTCGCCGTCAACATCACCAGGCTCATCTCGTCTGATCTTATACCGCAACACACCGCATATCGGGCATGCGTTCAGATCCTTGTATGCATCGCGGTAGAGGATGCAGTCATTAGGGCATGCATGTATCTTCTCCACCTCCAATCGTAGAGGGCATACGACCTTCTTTGCTGCGTATGTACTGTCGGGCAATTCGTTATCCTTTGGAAGCTTCTTCTTCAATATTTTCAGTAGCTTCTGAAATCCTTTGTCAGCCACAAAAGTATCTGCCTTCCACTGCAGCAATTGGGGTATAACCCTTTTTTGTGATCCTCTAACATGCGATCGAACTTCAGCTTCTCCTTTTGACTAATGCATTGCGTCCTTGCATCGACAATGACCCGGCGGAGATCATCATCATCGGGCACATCGTCTGGTTCCTCTTGATCTTAAGCAGCTTCACCCGTGGCAGCATCATTGGGCACATCGTCTGGTTCCTCTTGATCTTCACCAGCTCCCCCCGTTGCAACATCACCGTATTCAGGGGGCACATAGTTGTCATCGTACTCTTCTTCTTCGCCGTCTTCCATCATAACCCCTATTTCTCCGTGCCTCGTCCAAACATTATAGTGTGGCATGAAACCCTTGTAAAGCAGGTGGGAGTGAAGGATTTTCCGGTTAGAGTAAGACCTCGTATTCCCAACATTCAGTGCATGGACAACACATAAAACCATTCTGCTTGTTTGCCTCAGCCGCATCGAGAAACTCATGCACGCCCTTAATGTACTCGCGGGTGTGTCTGTCACCGTACATCCATTGCCGGTTCATCTGCGTGCATTATATATAATTAAGTGTCCAAATTAATAGAAGTTCATCATGACATTAAAACCAAAGTGCATACATAGTTCTCATCTAACAACATATATATAGCTCTCCAGAGCATCTAATTAATTAAACCATACATTGAAACTATGTAAAACATTTCAATGCGAAAACAAATGCGATCATAATCGCAACCAAGGTAACAATTGATCCAACGGCATAATGATACCAAGCCTCGGTATGAATGGCATATTTTCTAATCTTTCTAATCTTCAAGCGCATTGCATCCATCTTGATCTTGTGATCATCGACGACATCCGCAACATGCAACTCCAATATCATCTTCTCCTCCTCAATTTTTTTATTTTTTCCTTCAACAAATTGTTTTCTTCTTCAACTAAATTTAACCTCTCGACAATAGGGTCGGTTGGCATTTCCGATTCACATACATCCTAGATAAATAAAATCTATGTCACGTTGGTCGGCATAATTTTCATAAACAATAAATGAACCAATAGTTATGAAGATAATATACATACCAAATCTGAATCATAGACAGGACGAGGGCCGACGGGGGCGGATACGAAAACCATAGCACTATATAAGATGCAATAATAAATGTAAGAAAATGATACAAGTATCTATCTAAACAGACAAGTAAGAATATTTTTCCTTTCAGAAAGAAGATAAGAACAAGAGGCTCACCACGGTGGTGTCGGTGATGAGATCAGCGCGGGTGATCGACGGCGGTGAAGACGGGGACGGGGCGTGACGGACCGCTAAATCTAGACAAATCTCGAGGAAAATGGAGCTTGGAGGTCGAGCTTCGAGAGGAGAAAGTTTAAGTAGTGTGGCTCGGGCATACCATCGAACACCTCATGTGCATAGGAGGTGAGCTAGAGCACCACAAACCCCTCCCCTCCCCGGCCAAAGAAAAACAGAGCACTTGAGTGCTCTGCTCGCGGGCGAGGGTATATATAGGCACCTCATTGGTCCCGGTTTGTGGCATGAACCGGGACTAAAGGGCAGCCTTTCGTCCCGGTTCAGGCCACCAACCGGGACCAATGGTCATGGGCCAGGAGCCAGGCCCATTGGTCCCGGTTCGTCCCACCAACCGGGACCAAAAGGTCCAGGCGAACCGGGACCAATGGCCCACGTGGCCCAGATGAACTTTCTTTGGCAATGATATTTTGAGAAGACATGATTACTTTGTTAGTATGCTTGAAGTATTATTATTTCTATGTCAAGATTAAACTTTTGTCTTGAATCTTTCGGATCTGAACATTCATGCCACAATAAAGAAAATTACATTGATAATTATGTTAGGTAGGATTCCACATCAAAAATTCTGTTTTTATTATTTACCTACTCAAGGACGAGCAAGAATTAAGCTTGGGGATGCAATGTGTGAGGATTGATCTAATGCAATAAAACTAGGTAGTAGGAGGTATGCTCAAAGTGTTACTTTCCTTGCTGATGATCCGGGAAACCTAGCGATTCGAAGTAGCAAGCGGCGCACTCCGGGTACTCTATAACAACCAACCAAGCACACAATAAGTACTCATCTAATGCACAGGTAAAACTCGAACAAAAGATCTAACCAGAAGGTTCAATTTAAGAACTCTGGTTGGCAAAAAGAACCAAATCGAACGAAGCAATGAAAGGCAAATGGCAAAAGAAATAAGCTTCGTTTACTATTCTGAGTCTAGTGCAATTTTTACTGTGGCAAAAACTTGTTTGAGTTGGTTAAACGGAAAGAGGGTTTCGAGACGAAACTCCAGGCGCTTGAATCGCCTGATTCCGATAAACGAGTGAACAGATAAACTAGAACGAATATCGGATCAGAGATCACGATCAGAAAAACCGCGGATTTAATCCGAGAAAAGAAAAACGACGAACAGTTAACGAATGAACGGGAGCTCGCAAAATAAATAAATCGACAAAAAAACCGATCTATTTATTTAAAAAAATGAAAACTAGGGTTTTCAAAAGAAAACCGGATCGGTTTTTTTTTCAAAAACCGGCCGGCAGCGCCGGCTCTCCGGCAGGGCGGCGGCTCCGGGCGGCGCGGGCGGCAGCGGGGCGGCAGCAGGCGGCGGCGGGCGACGCGGCGCGGGGTGGCGGCGGCGGCGACTCGGGGCTCTAGGGGGGTCCCGGGGTGGCTATTTAAAGGAGGGGGGTTGACTTGGGGAGGGGGTCAGCGGCGGCGAGACGGCTCCAGCTCAGACTCCTCTCCGAATCCGGCGGGGAAGGCGGCGGCGGCTGGGCCGACCTGGCTCGGCTGGGCCCTTGGCCTAGGCGGGCGCGGGGGTTTTTTTTTAAACAATTTCGCTGCGCCTAAAAAAATCTAGAAAAAAATAAAATCTAAAAATGCCAAACAAATTTTCTCCGTCTAAATAAAATATTTAGAACAGGATGAACATTTTTTTGGCTCTAAATGCAATTTTTGAAAATAGGCATTTTTTCCTAAATTCAAATAAAATAGCAAATAAAACCAAAATAAAATCTTACTTGATTTTTTATTAAATCCTCAATATTTCTTTATTTTGGGAAAGTCATTTTATTCCCTCTCTCATATTTTGAGAATAGAAATAATTGAAGATAAAATAAATAAAATTACATGATCCTATTTTCAAAATTTGAGAAAACTCAAATATGAAAATAACGAAATCCCCAACTCTCTCCGAGGGTCCTTGAGTTGCGTAGAATTTCTAGGATTAACCAGAAAAGCAATAAAATATGATATGCAATGATGATCTAATGTATAACATTCCAAATTGAAAATTTGGGATGTTACAAAGAGAGAAGGGACAATTCTACTATCTTTTTTCCACACATGTGCTTCAAAGTAGCACCATGTTCTTCATGATAGAGAGTCTCTTATTTTGTCACTTTCATATACTAGTTGGAATTCTCATTATAGAACTTGGCTTGAATATTCCAACAATGGGATTCCTCAAAATGCCCTAGGTCTTCGTGACCAAGCAAGTTGGATGCACACCCACTTAGCTTCTTTTGTTGAGCTTTCAAACATTTATAGCTCTAGTGCATCCGTTGCATGGCAATACCTACTCACTTACATTGATATCTATTGATTTGTATCTACATAGCCCATTAATATGCCTAGTTGATGTGAGACCATCTTCCTCTTTTTTGTCTTCTCCACAACCACTATTCTATTCCACCTATAGATCTATGTCCATGGCTCATGCTCATGTATTGCGTGAAAGTTGAAAAAGTTTGAGAATACTAAAGTGTGAAACAATTGCTTGGCTTGTCATCGGGGTTGTGCATGATTTGAATATTTGTGTGACAAAGATGGAGCATAGCCAAACTATATGATTCTATAGGGATGAACTTTCTTTGGCCATGATATTTTGAGAAGACATGATTACTTTGTTAGTATGCTTGAAGTATTATTATTTCTATGTCAAGATTAAACTTTTGTCTTGAATCTTTCGGATCTGAACATTCATGCCCCAATAAAGAAAATTACATTGATAATTATGTTAGGTAGGATTCCACATCAAAAATTCTGTTTTTATTATTTACCTACTCGAGGACGAGCAAGAATTAAGCTTGGGGATGCAATGTGTGAGGATTGATCTAATGCAATAAAACTAGGTAGTAGGAGGTATGCTCAAAGTGTTACTTTCCTTGCTGATGATCCGGGAAACCTAGCGATTCGAAGTAGCAAGCGGCGCACTCCGGGTACTCTATAACAACCAAACAAGCACACAATAAGCACTCATCTAATGCACAGGTAAAACTTGAACAAAAGATCTAACCAGAAGGTTCAACTTAAGAACTCTGCTTGGCAAAAAGAACCAAATCAAACGAAGCAACGAAAGGCAAACGGCAAAAGAAATAAGCTTCGTTTACTATTCTGAATCTAGTGCAATTTTTACTGTGGCAAAAACCTGTTTGAGTTGGTTAAACGGAAAGAGGGTTTCGAGACGAAACTCCAGGCGCTTGAATCGCCTGATTCCGATAAACGAGTGAACAGATAAACTAGAACGAACATCGGATCATAGATCACGATCAGAAAAACCGCGGATTTAATCCGAGAAAAGAAAAACGACGAACAGTTAACGAATGAACGGGAGGTCGCAAAATAAATAAACCGACAAAAAAACCGATCTATTTATTTAAAAAAATGAAAACTAGTGTTTTCAAAAGAAAACAGAATCGGTTTTTTTTTCAAAAACCGGCCGGCGACTACCTCGGCGGCGGCGGCTCTCCGGCAGGGCGGCAGCTCCGGGCGGCGCGGGCGGCGGCGGGGCGGCAGCAGGCGGCGGCGGGCGACGCGGCGCCGGGTGGCGGCGGCGGCGACTCGGGGATCTAGGGGGGCCCCGGGGTGGCTATTTAAAGGAGGGGGGTTGACTTGGGAAGGGGGTCAGCGGCGGCGAGGCGGCTCCAGCTCGGACTCCTCTCTGAGTCCGGCGGGGAAGGCGGCGGCGGCTGGGTCGGCCCGGCTCGGCTGGGCCCTTGGACTAGTCGGCGCGCGGGTTTTTTTTAAACAATTTCGCTGTGCCTAAAATAATCTAAAAAAAATAAAATCTAAAAATGCCAAAAGATATTTTCTTCGTCTAAATAAAATATTTAGAACAGGATGAACATTTTTTTGGCTCTAAATGCAATTTTTGAAAACATGCATTTTTTCCTAAATTCAAATAAAATAGCAAATAAAACCAAAATAAAAGCTTACGTGATTTTTTTATTAAATCCTCAATATTTATTTATTTTGGGAAAGTTATTTTATTCCCTCTCTCATATTTTGAGAATAGAAATATTTGAAGATAAAATAAATAAAATTACATGATCCTATTTTCAAAATTTGAGAAAACTCAAATATGAAAATAACGAAATCCCCAACTCTCTCCGAGGGTCCTTGAGTTGCGTAGAATTTCTAGGATCAACCAGAAAAACAATAAAATATGATATGCAATGATGATCTAATGTATAACATTACAAATTGAAAATTTGGGATGTTACAAAGAGAGAAGGGACAATTCTACTATCTTTTTTCCACACTTGTGCTTCAAAGTAGCACCATGTTCTTCATGATAGAGAGTCTCTTATTTTGTCACTTTCATATACTAGTTGGAATTTTCATTATAGAACTTGGCTTGAATATTCCAACAATGGGATTCCTCAAAATGCCCTAGGTCTTCGTGACCAAGCAAGTTGGATGCACACCCACTTAGCTTCTTTTGTTGAGCTTTCATACATTTTAGCTCTAGTGCATCCGTTGCATGGCAATCCCTACTCACTCACATTGATATCTATTGATTTGCATCTACATAGCCCATTAATATGCCTAGTTGATGTGAGACCATCTTCCTCTTTTTTGTCTTCTCCACAACCACTATTCTATTCCACCTATAGATCTATGTCCATGGCTCATGCTCATGTATTGCGTGAAAGTTGAAAAAGTTTGAGAATACTAAAGTGTGAAACAATTGCTTGGCTTGTCATCGGGGTTGTGCATGATTTGAATATTTTGTGTGACAAAGATGGAGCATAGCCAAACTATATGATTTTGTAGGGATGAACTTTCTTTGGCCATGATATTTTGAGAAGACATGATTACTTTGTTAGTATGCTTGAAGTATTATTATTTTTATGTCAAGATTAAACTTTTGTCTTGAATCTTTCGGATCTGAACATTCATGCCACAATAAAGAAAATTACATTGATAATTATGTTAGGTAGGAGTCCACATCAAAAATTCTGTTTTTATTATTTACCTACTCGAGGACGAGCAGGAATTTAGCTTGGGGATGCTTGATACGTCTCCGACGTATCTATAATTTTTTTATTTTTCCATGCTATTATATTATCTGTTTTGGATCTTTAATGGGCTTTAATTTGCCCTTTAATATTATTTTTGGGACTAACCTATTAACCGGAGGCCCAATGCTAGTTTCTGTTTTTTTTCCTATTTTTGAGTTTTGCAGAAAAAGAATACCAAACGGAGTCCAAATGGAATGAAACCTTCGTGATGATATTTCTTGGACCGAAAGGAATCCAGAAGACTTGGAGTCGAAGACTGGAACTCCACGAGGTGGCCACAAGGCAGGAGGACGCGCCCAGGGGGTAGGCGCACCCCCACCCTCGTGGGCCCCTCATACCTCCACTGACGTACTTCTTTTGCCTATATATACTCTTATACCCTAAATCAATCGCAGAGAGCCATGAAACCACTTCTCCACCACCGTACCTTCTGTACCCGTGAGATCCCATCGTGGGGCCTCTTCCGGCGATCTGTCGGAGGGGGAATCGATCACAGAGGGCTTCTACATCAACACCATAGCCTCTCTGATGAAGCGTGAGTAGTTTATCACAGACCTTCGGGTCCATAGTTATTAGCTAGATGGCTTCTTCTCTCTCTTTGATTCTTAATACAAAGTTCTCCTAGATGTTCTTCGAGATCTATTCGATGTAATGCTCTTTTGCGGTGTGTTTGCCGAGATCCGATAAATTGTGGGTTTATGAACAAGATTATCTATGAACATTATTTGGTTCTTCTCTGAATTCTTATATGCATGATTTGATATCTTTGCAAGTCTCTTTGAATTATCGGTTTAGTTTGGCCTACTAGATTGATCTTTCTTGCAATGGGAGAAGTGCTTAGCTTTGGATTCAATGTTGCGGTGTCCTTTCTCAGTGATAGTAAGGGCAGCAAGGCACGTATTGTATTGTTTCCATCGAGTATAAAAAGATGGGGTTTATATCATATTGTTTGATTTTATCCCTCTACATCATGTCATCTTGCTTAATGTGTTACTCTATTCTTATGAACATAATACTCTAGATGCATGTTGGATAGCAGTCGATGTGCGGAGTAATAGTAGTAGATGCAGAATCGTTTCGATCTACTTGACACGGATGCGATGCCTATATTCATGATCATTGCCTTAGATATCTTCATAACTATGTGCTTTTCTATCAATTGCTCGGCAGTAATTTGTTCACCCACCGTAATACATGCTATATTCACTAGTAGAAAAAGGGCCTGTTGTCCCGGTTCCTGAACCGGGACTAAAGGGTCGGTACTAATGCCATGTCCCTTTAGTCCCGGTTCAATCCAGAACCGGGACAGATGGGCCTCCACGTGGCATGTGCGCGGAGCCCAGGCAGGAGGGCCTTTGGTCCCGGTTGGTGGCACCAACCGGGACCAATAGGCATCCACGCGTCAGCATTTCTGTGGCTGGGGTTTTTGTTTTTTTTTGAAAGGGGCGGGGGTTGGGGGTATTGAGGGGGTTAATTTAGGTGTTTTATATATTGTGTTAGCTAGCTATAATTAATAGAGAGAAGTGTCCTCTCTTATGTCCGTGCTTGGTCGACGCTACGTACTATACATACGTATAGAGAGGACTAGACACGCTAGCTAGCTAGTAAGCAAACGAAGGAAACAGAAGATCGTCATGAACATATATGCATACAGAGAGAAGTGATATCGACCACCTCTCCTTCTCCGAGAGATTGGTCGAACAACAAGTTCTCGTATATCTATCCGACACTACCGGCTACATATATAAAATAATTATCTCTTACAAATATAATCTCCTAACATTCGGACTCATGGTCCACATAGTATTCTCCGTCTTCAGCGATCACGTGGTCAAGAAAGAATGCCGCCAATTCCTCTTGAATTGCACACATGCGAGCTGGTGCTAGGAGTTCATCCCGCTTCTGAAACATCTAATTTGAAGAAGGGGGTCAATACATATATATATGAATGAATGAAACTCAACACAAATGATGGTAATAAAATAAAATTGTGAATGTTGTTATTTAAGTACTTCATATTGTTCGTCAGTGTAGCCCCGCTCACAGGTCGTGTGGCGGATGGACTTGCAAATGTAGTATCCACAGAAATCATTCCCTTGTTCCTGCCACAACCACTTTACAAGAAATAGAGGTCAATCAAACTGATAAGCAAGAATGCCAAATGGTATTGATGAAACTAGCACTTGAATCAATAGGAGATGCGCGGAACATGCTACTATAGTACTTACTTTCGGGTGTCTAAATTGCAGCTTCTTCAGGAGTCCTGGAGCTTTTTTGGTGAATTTTTTCCAAACCTTGCCAGACAAAGAAAAGAATTACTTGATATACCAGGAAATGAACAAAGTTGTTGATATGGTGGATAATGATCGATTTAACTTACTTCTCGATCATTTGAGTCATGTCCGCATAGTCCTGGGGATCTTTTCGTCTTGAGTCTAAGACGGTTACTAGTCCCTGCTCAAGCTTAATCTCTAGGAGAATATAGTGGAAACTGCACACGCATGCGTAACTCATCAATTACATTGCTATAACCTTGACTAATATATAAGGGAAACCGAATACGCACAAGACAGTAACACTCACTTGAAGTTGTAAGGAAAGAGTATTATATCTTTGTTTTCATTTATTACCAACGATCGTAGCAAGTTGGCCTCGGTATCTGCGGCATGAAATTTAACCTGAGTTGCATCTATGAGATATGTGTTAATGAACCCAATATCACTGACTTGTTTTTTCTTCAATTCGGCGATCTTCAATCTGCATAATATAGTGAGGATGATTATAAATACATGCAATGAAAGAGCTGAGCTATATAGAGAGACTTAATGACAGAAGTAGTACTACTTACAGACAGTAGCAGGTGACCGTTGCTTTATCGAGGGCCAATTGATTGAAAAACTGAAAGAACTCCTCAAATGGAACAGGCAACGGTTCAATTCCAATGAGGTCATGCTCCTTTTTAACTCTCACATACAAAGTACTCCTCCCCCCATACTCTCTGCAGATTTTCAAGTACCAATCATGCAATCTTCGCATCATCGTTGATAGAGATCTTTCATCTTTGACGAGAGGCTTCCCGTACTCGTATCTTTGTATCTGCACCTCCATGAAATCATAATGTACATCGTCCGGAAGGTTATCGCCAAGATTGCTATAACTGGGCACCATCCTCGGATCATTAGCGACGATGTCGCTAGGCACCTTGAGCGGGGGGGCCGATTGCTTCGCTTGTTCGCCAAGCTGGGCAATTTGTTTCCCAGCTCGTCGTTCTTTCAGCCTTTGATCACTGACAGTACTTCCCGACCGCTCCGCTTCGGCAAATTCCTTTCCAATAATGCGCTCATAGTTTCCTTTCAGCGGAGACATGGGTGGTTTTGTCAGGGCAGCCAGAGTGCGCTTCGCTTTGACCGGATCTACCTTCTCCTTCAGAGGTGGATGTTTCTTTGCTTTCACCCCTTCAAAGAAGCTGCTCACTTCTTCTCGTGCGGTCTAGGCGTTCTCCTCCGGGGACCTCTCGTATGGTAACTTCTCTGGAGTCTTCAGAGAAGGACCGAATCTGTATGTCCTCCCGCCTCTGGCTGTACTGCTAGATGTCGGCAGAGCAGAAGGAGCGGTTGTCTTCTTTACTTGCTTAAGAGGCGGAGGAGAAGGACTACGATGCGCAGGAGCAGCCGGAGCGGCGGCAGGTCTCTTTCGCCGTTGATGACGAGGCGGAGAAGGAGGAGGCTGGCTGCTCGGGCGCGCCGGAGAAGGAGGCGGAGTGCCGCCACGCACCGGAGAAGGAGCCGACCGAGTGCCCTGATCATCACTCGCTGGAGGAGGAGGTGGTGGAGGAGGCGGAGTGCCGCCACACGCCGGAGAAGGAGCCAGCCGAGTGCCCTGATCGTCACTCGCCGGAGGAGGAGGCGGTGGAGGAGGCGGAGTGCCCTGACTCGCCGGAGGAGGAGGAGGAGGCGGAGGTGTCCAGTTCGGAAGGTTGATGAGCTCCTTCCGCCATAGCATGGAGTCTTGAGAGCAGAACCCAGCCGAGTCTCCCCTTCACCGGTAGGGTGGTCAAGCTGGAGGTCCTCAAATCCCTCCGTTATTTCATCCAACATCACCCTAGCATATCCTTCTAGAATCGGCCGGCAGTGAAAAGTTGCGCAGGGTTCAGTAGGAAAAACAGAGCCAACAGCCGCCTTGACCTTCATATTAATCCATTGCGTCATAAGGTGGCAATTTTGAGACTCCGTGATAGCATCCACGGGATAGCTGGCAGGAGCCGTCAAGACATGCTCCGGCTGAAGCAGCTCGGTGGAAGCGACGCTGCTTCGCCGCTGAGATGGCGGGGTAGCTTTGGGGGAAGCTTCAACAGTTCGTTTGCTACGATTTGCTTCTCGTTCCTCTATCGCTTGTACCCTTGCTTGCAGCGCCTGCATTTGGGTCTGCTGCACTTTTTTCCTCCTCTCATGGCATTTGTAACCGCCTGCGTCCGGAAAACCAACCTTCCACAGAATGGAGCCTGGCGTGCCTCGTGTCCATCCAGGGTACTCACGATTCCCGAGGGCCATTGTGAGCTCGTCGTTCTCTCTGTCTGGAAAGAACGTCCCTTGCTGCGCTGCTTCGATATACTGCTGAAGCTTCTTGACTGGTATGTCCATTTGATCGTTCTTCCAAATGCACTTCCCTGATACAGGGTCCAAGGTTCCGCCAGCCCCGAAGAACCAAGTCCGGCAATGGTCTGGCCAGTTAATTGTCTCTGGTTCGATCCCTTTATCAACCAGATCATTCTCAGTCTTGGCCCACTTAGGCCGGGCTACGAGGTAGCCACCTGACCCGGTGCGATGGTGATGCTTCTTCTTCGCAGCATTTTTCTTGTTTGTCACCGACATCTTCTTACTCTTTTCCGATATCTTGTGGGCCACAAATGCGGGCCAGTGATCTCTGATCTTCTCATATCTGCCCTTGAATTATGGTGTCTCTTTATTTTCGACAAACTTATTCAGCTCTTTCTTCCACCTCCTAAATAGTTCTGCCATCCTCTTAAGAGCAAAAGACTTGATTAATTGCTCTTTAACTGGCTTCTCCGGATCATCCTCTGGCGGTAGGGTGAAATTTGACTTCAGCTCAGTCCAAAGATCATTTTTCTGCATATCATTGATATAAGACACCTCAGGGTCTTCTATAGCCAGCTTTAACCATTGCTGGATGTTGATCGGGATCTTGTCCCTAACCAAAACCCCGCACTGAGCAACAAATGCGATGTTTGTCCGGAGGGGTTCAATCGGTTGGCCGTTGGGCGCGATTGTTATGATCTCAAACTTTTCATCCGAGCTCAACTTTTTCTTCGGGCCTCGTCTCTTTACCAAAGTTGTGCTCGATCCGGAGGGCTAGAAAAAAGAACAAAGACTTAATTAATATGTGTACATACCAAAACAATGAATGCATCAATTAGCTAGTCAGCAGAAGCTTAACTAATATATATACATGGCCGGAATCGGTTCGGTCACCGGAGACGTCATCACGGTCTCCTTCTTGCACCGGCATTGGGTCACCGGAGCCGTCCTCACGGTCTCCTCTATTCTTTCTTCTCCTCTTTTTTTCTTCTTCTTCCTCTTTTTTTTATCAGGAACGAGGGTCGTCGAGGGTCACCGAGCGGTAGAGGAAACCCTAAATAGCAAGTATCGTGGGTGTGAGATACATGTGGCTGTCGGTGTCGGACACTACATCACGACTTGCATGTCGATGAGTATGACAACCGGCAGGAGCCGTAGGAGTTGTCTTTATTTATTTATGACCTGCGTGTCAACATAAACGTCATGTAATTACTTTACTTTATTGCTAAAGCGTTAGCCATAGTAGTAGAAGTAATAGATGACGAGACAACTTCAAGAAGACACGATGATGGAGATCATGATGCTGGAGAGCATGGTGTCATGCCGGTGACAAGGATGATCATGGAGCCCCGAAGATGGAGATCAAAAGGAGCAAATGATAATGGCCATATCATGTCACTATTTGATTGCATGTGATGTTTATCATGTTTTACATCTTATTTGCTTAGAACGACGATAGCTTAAATAAGATGATCCCTCGTAATAATTTCAAGAAAGTGTTCCCCCTAACTGTGCACCGTTGCGAAGGTTCGTTGTTTCGAAGCACCACGTGATGATCGGGTGTGATAGATTCTAACGTTCGAATACAACGGGTGTAAGCCAGATTTACACACGCAATACACTTAGGTTGACTTGATGAGCCTAGCATGTACAGACATGGCCTCAGAAAACGGAAGACCGAAAGGTCGAGCATGAGTTGTATAGAAGATACGATCAACATGAAGATGTTCACCGATGTTGGCTAGTCCGTCTCACGTGATGATCGGACACGGCCTAGTTAACTCGGATCATGTTTCACTTAGATGACTGGAGGGATGTCTATCTGAGTGGGAGTTCATTGAGTAATTTGATTAGATGAACTTAATTATCATGAACTTAGTCTAAAATCTTTACAATATGTCTTGTAGATCAAATGGCCAACATTGTCCTCAACTTCAATGCGTTCGTAGAGAACACCAAGCTGAAAGACGATGGCAGCAACTATACGGACTGGGTCCGGAACCTGAGGATCATCCTCATAGCTGCCAAGAGAGATTATGTCCTAGAAGCACCGCTAGGTGAAGCACCTGTCCCATAGAACCAAGACGTTATGAACGCTTGGCAGTCACGTGTTAATGATTACTCCCTCGTTCAGTGTGGCATGCTTTACAGCTTAGAACCGGGGCACTAGAAGCGTTTTGAGAGACACGGAGAATATGTGATGTTCGAAGAGCTGAAAATGGTTTTTCAAGCTCATGCCCGGGTCGAGAGATATGAAGTCTCCGACAAGTTCTTCAGCTGTAAGATGGAGGAAAATAGTTCTGTCAGTGAGCACATACTCAAAATGTCTGGGTTGCATAACCGCTTGACTCAGCTGGGAGTTAATCTCCCGGATGACGCGGTCATTGACAGAATCCTTCAGTCGCTTCCACCGAGCTACAAGAGATTTGTGATGAACTTCAATATGCAGGGGATGGAAAAGACCATTCCTGAGGTATATTCAATGCTAAAATGAGCAGAGGTAGAAGTCAAAAAGGAACATCAAGTGTTGATAGTGAATAAAACCACTAAGTTCAAGAAAGGTAAGGTTAAGAAGAACTTCAAGAAGGACGGCAAGGGAGTTTCCGCGCCCGGTAAGCAAGCTGCCGGGAAGAAGCCAAAGAATGGACCCAAGCCCGAGACTGAGTATTTTTATTGTAAGGGAAGTGGTCACTTGAAGCGAAACTGCCCCAAATACTTAGCAGACAAGAAGGTCGGCAACACTAAAGGTATATGTGATATACATGTAATTGATGTGTACCTTACCAGTACTCGTAGTAGCTCCTGGGTATTTGATACCGGTGCGGTTGCTCACATTTGTAACTCAAAGCAGGAGCTGCGGAATAAGCGGAGACTGGCGAAGGACGAGGTGATGATGCTCGTCGGGAATGGTTCCAAGGTCGATGTGATCGCCGTAGGCACGCTACCTCTACATTTACCCATGGGATTAGTTTTAAACCTCAATAATTGTCATTTAGTGCCAGCTTTGAGCATGAACATTGTATCAGGATATCGTTTAATTCGAGATGGCTACTCATTTAAATCCGAGAATAATGGTTGTTCTATTTATATGAGAGATATGTTTTATGGTCATGCTCCAATGGTGAATGGTTTATTCTTAATAAATCTCGAGCGTAATGCTACACACATTCATAGTGTGAATACCAAAAGATGTAAGGTTGATAATGATAGTCCCACATACTTGTGGCACTGCCGCCTTGGTCACATAGGTGTCAAATGCATGAAGAAGCTCCATGCAGATGGACTTTTAGAGTCTCTTGATTACGAATCAATTGACACGTGCGAACCATGCCTCATGGGTAAAATGACCAAGACTCCGTTCTCAGGAACAATGGAGCGAGCAACCAACTTATTGGAAATCATACATATTGATGTGTGCAGTCCAATGAGTGTTGAGGCTCGCGGTGGCTATCGTTATGTTCTCACCCTCACTGATGACTTGAGTAGATATGGGTATGTCTACTTAATGAAACAGAACTCTGAGACCTTTGAAAAGTTCAAGGAGTTTCAGAGTGAGGTGGAGAATCAACGTGACAGGAAAATCAAGTTCTTGCGATCAGATCATGGGGGAGAATACTTGAGTCACGAATTTGGCACACACTTAAGAAAATGTGGAATAGTTTCACAACTCACGCCGCCTAGAACACCTCGGCGTAATGGTGTGTCCCAACGTCGTAATCGCACTCTATTGGATATGGTGCGATCTATGATGTCTCTTACTGATTTACTGCTGTCATTTTGGGGCTATGCTTTAGAGACTGCCGCATTCACTTTAAATAGGGCTCCATCATAATCCGTTGAGACGACACCGTATGAATTATGGTTTGGGAAGAAACCTAAGCTGTCATTTCTAAAAGTTTGGGGATGCGATGCTTATGTCAAGAAACTTCAACCTGAAAAGCTCGAACCCAAGTCGAAAAAATGCGTCTTCATAGGATACCCTAAAGAAACTGTTGGGTATACCTTCTACCTCTAAAGGCAAGATCTTTGTTGCCAACAATGGGTCCTTTCTAGAGAAAGAGTTTCTCTCAAAAGAAATAAGTCGGAGGAAGGTAGAACTTGATGAAGTATTACCTCTTGAACCGGTAAGTGGCGCAGCTCAAGAAAATGTTCCTGAGGTGCCTGCACCGACTAGAGAAGAAGTTGATGATGAGGATCATGAAACTTCAGATCAAGTTGCTACTGAACTTCATAGGTCCACAAGGACACGTTCTGGACTAGAGTGGTACGGTAACCCTGTCTTGGAAATCATGTTGTTAGACAACGGTGAACCTTCGAACTAGGAAGAAGCGATGGCGGACCTGGATTCCGACAAATGGCTGGAAGCCATGAAATCCGAGATAGGACCCATGTATGAAAATGAAGTATGGACTATGACTGACTTTCCCGTTGATCGGCGAGCCATAGAAAATAAATTGATCATTAAGAAGAAGACAGACGCGGAAGGTAATGTGACCATCTATAAAGCTCGGCTTGTCGCTAAGGGTTATCGACAAGTTCAAGGGGTTGACTACGATGAGACTTTCTCACCCGTAGCAAAGCTGAAGTCCGTCCGAATCATGTTAGCAATTGCCGCATTCTATGATTATGAGATATGGCAAATGGACGTCAAAACGGCATTCCTTAATGGTTTCCTTAAGGAAGAATTGTATATGATGCAGCTGGAAGGTTTTGTCGATCCTAAGAATGCTGACAAGGTGTGCAAGCTCCAACGCTCGATTTATGGGCTGGTGCAAGCATCTCCGAGTTGGAACATTCGTTTTGATGAGATGATCAAAGCGTTTGGGTTTACACAGACTTATGGAGAAGCCTGCATTTACAAGATAGTGAGTGGGAGCTCTGTAGCATTTCTCATATTGTATGTGGATGACATACTGTTGATGGGAAATGATATAGAATTCTTGGAAAGCATAAAGGCCTAGTTGAACAAGTGTTTTTCAATGAAGGACCTTGGAGAAGCTGCTTATATATTAGGCATCAAGATCTATAGAGATAGATCGAGACGCCTCATTGGTCTTTCACAGAGTACGTACCTTGAGAAGATATTGAAGAAGTTCAAAATGGATAAGTCAAAGAAGGGGTTCTTGCCTGTAATGCAAGGTACGAGATTGAGCACGGCTCAATGCCCGACCACGGCAGAAGATAGAGAAAATATGAGTGTCGTCCCCAATGCCTCGGCCATAGGGTCTATCATGTATGCTATGCTGTGTACCAGACCTGATGTAAACCTTGCCGTAAGTTTGGTAGGAAGGTACCAAAGTAATCCCGGCATGGAACACTGGACAGCGGTCAAGAATATCCTGAAGTACCTGAAGAGGACTAAGGATATGTTTCTCGTTTATGGAGGTGACGAAGAGCTCGTCGTAAAGGGTTACGTCGATGCTAGCTTCGACACAGATCTGGATGACTCTAAGTCACAAACCGGATACGTGTATATTTTGAATGGTGGGGCAGTAAGCTGGTGCAGTTGCAAGCAAAGCGTTGTGGCGGGATCTACATGTGAAGCGGAGTACATGGCAGCCTCGGAGGCAGCACAAGAAGCAATCTGGGTGAAGGAGTTCATTACCGACCTAGGAGTCATACCCAATGCGTCGGGCCCGATGACTCTCTTCTGTGACAACACTGGAGCTATTGCCCTTGCCAAGGAGCCCAGGTTTCATAGGAAGACCAGGCATATCAAGCGTCGCTTCAACTCCATTCGTGAAAGTGTTCAAAATGGAGACATAGAGATTTGTAAAGTACATACGGACCTGAATGTAGTAGATCCGTTGACTAAACCTCTCCCTAGAGCAAAACATGATCAACACCAGAACTGCATGGGTGTTCGATTCATCACAATGTAACTAGAATATTGACTCTAGTGCAAGTGCGAGACTGTTGGAAATATACCCTAGAGGCAATAATAAAATGGTTATTATTATATTTCTTTGTTCATGATAATTGTCTATTGTTCATGCTATAATTGTGTTATCCGGAGATCGTAATACATGTGTGAATACATAGACCACAACACGTCCCTAGTGAGCCTCTAGTTGACTAGCTCGTTGATCAAAAGATAGTCATGGTTTCCCGACTATGGACATTGGATGTCATTGATAACGGGATCACATCATTAGGAGAATGATGTGATGGACAAGACCCAATCCTAAGCTTAGCTCAAAGATCGTGTAGTTCGTTGGCTGTAGCTTTTCTGCATGTCAAGTATCATTTCCTTAGACCATGAGATTGTGCAACTACCGGACACCGTAGGAGTGCCTTGGGTGTGCCAAACGTCACAACGTAACTGGGTGACTATAAAGGTACATTACAGGTATCTCCGAAAGTGTCTATTGGGTTGGCACGAATCGAGACTGGGATTTGTCACTCCGTATGACGGAGAGGTATCTTTGGGACCACTCGGTAATGCATCATCATAATGAGCTCAATGTGATCAAGTGGTTGATCACGGGATCATGTATTACGGTACGAGTAAAGTGACTTTCCGGTAACGAGACTTAACAAGGTATTGGGATACCGACGATCGAGTCTCGGGCAAGTAACGTACCGATTGACAAAGGGAATTGTATACGGATTGATTGAATCCTCGACATCGTGGTTCATCCGATGAGATCATCGTGGAGCATGTGGGAGCCAACATGGGTATCCAGATCCCGCTGTTGGTTATTGACCGGAGAGTCGTCACGGTCATGTCTGCATGTCTCCCGAACCCGTAGGGTCTACACACTTAAGGTTCGGTGACGCTAGGGTTGTTAGGAAGACTTGTATGTGATTACCGAATGTTGTTCGGAGTCCCAGATGAGATCACGGATGTCAGGAGGAGTTCTGGAATGGTCCAGCGCTAAATATTTATATATGGGAAGTTGTCATACGGTCTCCGGAAAGGTTCGGGGGCATATCGGTATTGTACCGGGGCCACCCGAGGGGTCCGGGGGTCCACCGGGAGGGGTCACCTCTTCCGGAGGGCCTTATGGGCTGTATGGAGAAGGGAACCAGCCCAAGTGGGCTGGGGCACCACACCCCCCTAGGGCCCATGCGCCTAGGGTTGGGGGAAACCCTAAGGGGGGCGCCCCCTTGCTTGGGGGGCAAGCCCCCCCCCCCTTGGCCGCCCCCCCCCCCTCTAGATCTCATCTAGAGGGAGCCAGCCCCCTTCCCCCTTCCCCTATAAATAGAGGGGTGAGGGGAGGGCTGCATAGAACATCCAAGGCGCAGCCCCTCCCCTCCCCAACACCTCTCCTCCTCCGTAAGAGCTTGGCGAAGCACTGCCGGAGTACTGCAGCTTCACCACCACCACGCCGTCGTGCTGCTGTTGGAGCCCTCTTCCTCAACCTCTCCCTCCTCCTTGCTGGATCAAGGCGCGGGAGACGTCCTCGCTCCGTACGTGTGTTGAACGCGGATGTGCCGTCCGTTCAGTGCTTGGATCTTCGGTGATTTGGATCACGACGAGTACAACTCCATCAACCCCGTTCTCTTGAACGCTTCCGCTCGTGATCTAAAAGGGTATGTAGATGCACTCCTCTCTCCCTCGTTGCTAGATGACTCCATAGATTGATCTTGGTGATGCGTAGAAAATTTTAAAATTCTGCTACGTTCTCCTACAGTGGCATCATGAGCTAGGTCTATGCGTAGTTACTATGCACGAGTAGAACACAAAGCAGTTGTGGGCGTCGATATTGTCAATTATCTTGCCGTTACTAGTCTTATCTTCATTCGGCGTCATCGTGGGATGAAGCGGCCCGGACCAACCTTACACGTACGCTTACGTGAGACCGGTTCCACCGACTGACAGGCACTAGTTGCATAAGGTGGCTGGCGGGTGTCTGTCTCTCCCACTTTAGTCGGATCGGATTCGATGAACAGGGTCCTTATGAAGGGTAAATAGAAATTGGCAATTCACGTTGTGGTTTTCGCGTAGGTAAGAAACGTTCTTTCTAGAAACCTATAGCAGCCACGTAAAAACTTGCAACAATAATTAGAGGACGTCTAACTTGTTTTTGCAGCAAGTGTTTTGTGATGTGATATGGCCAAATGATGTGATGAATGATATATGTGATGTATGAGATGATCATGTTCTTGTAATAGGAATCACGACTTACATGTCGATGAGTATGACAACCGGCAGGAGCCGTAGGAGTTGTCTTTATTTATTTATGACCTCCGTGTCAACATAAACATCATGTAATTACTTTACTTTATTGCTAAAGCGTTAGCCATAGTAGTAGAAGTAATAGATGACGAGACAACTTCAAGAAGACACGATGATGGAGATCATGGTGTCATGCCGGTGACAACGATGATCATGGAGCCCCGAAGATGGAGATCAAAAGGACCAAATGATAATGGCCATATCATGTCACTATTTGATTGCATGTGATGTTTATCATGTTTTACATCTTATTTGCTTAGAACGACGGTAGCTTAAATAAGATGATCCCTCGTAATAATTTCAAGAAAGTGTTCCCCCTAACTGTGCACCGTTGCGAAGGTTCGTTGTTTCGAAGCACCACGTGATGATCGGGTGTGATAGATTCTAACGTTCTAATACAACGGGTGTAAGCCAGATTTACACACGCAATACCCTTAGGTTGACTTGATGAGCCTAGCATGTACAGACATGGCCTCGGAACACGGAAGACCGAAAGGTCGAGCATGAGTCGTATAGAAGATACGATCAACATGAAGATGTTCACCGATGTTGGCTAGTCCGTCTCACGTGATGATCGGACACGACCTAGTTAACTCGGATCATGTTTCACTTAGATGACTGGAGGGATGTCTATCTGAGTGGGAGTTCATTGAGTAATTTGATTAGATGAACTTAATTATCATGAACTTAGTCTAAAATCTTTACAATATGTCTTGTAGATCAAATGGCCAACGTTGTCCTCAACTTCAACGCGTTCCTAGAGAAAACCAAGCTGAAAGACGATGGCAGCAACTATACGGACTAGGTCCGGAACCTGAGGATCATCCTCATAGCTGCCAAGAAAGATTATGTCCTAGAAGCACCGCTAGGTGACGCACCCGTCCCACAGAACCAAGACGTTATGAACGCTTGGCAGTCACGTGCTGATGATTACTCCCTCATTCAGTGCGGCATGCTTTACACCTTAGAACTGGGGCTCCAAAAGCGTTTTGAGAGACACGGAGCATATGAGATGTTCGAAGAGCTGAAAATGGTTTTTCAAGCTCATGCCCGGGTCGAGAGATATGAAGCCTCCGACAAGTTCTTCAGCTGTAAGATGGAGGAAAATAGTTCTGTCAGTGAGCACATACTCAAAATGTTTGGGTTGCATAACCTCTTGACTCAGCTAGGAGTTAATCTCCCGGATGACGCGGTCATTGACAGAATCCTTCAGTCGCTTCCATCGAGCTACAAGAGCTTTGTGATGAACTTCAATATGCAGGGGATGGAAAATACCATTCCTGAGGTATATTCAATGTTGAAATCAGCAGAGGTAGAAGTCAAAAAGGAACATCAAGTGTTGATGGTGAATAAACCACTAAGTTCAAGAAAGGCAAGGGTAAGAAGAACTTCAAGAAGGACTGCTGTCACAGCCCTAGAGTTTGATTGCAATTAGTTTCATAAGCATTCATGTCATCATGTTCAATTTAATAAATTTGAAATGGGGATTGATAAACCCTAGCACAAATGCAATTCAAATAGGTTCAACCAGAAAAATTTCTTATGACCTCAAAATATCCTTTTAAAAATGTTCATGATTTATGGAAAAAGGTGAAAGCCTCTACCAGAGATGATGCATATTTTTCCGGGACATTTTGGTCATTGAATTAAATCATTATGGTATTTGAGTTGGAGTTTAAAAGTTACCATTAAATATTGGTTGCTCCAAATATTCTGAAATTTATTGTGTGGTTTGAAAATAATTCAAATATTCCTCACAAAAATTTACAGAATTAACCAAAGTGTTTTGGTTGGTATTTTATTTGCAAACATAAAGCAGAAAAACAGAAAAACAAAATAAAATTAGAAAGGACAGAGAGAGAAGCCCAGCCACTTACCTGGAGCTGGCCCAGTTGGCCCAGCCCACCAACCCCTGCCAGTCGTCTCCTAGCTTCTGCCAGGAGGACGACGACGTGTCAACGCGCGCGCAACTGAGCTCCACCTCCTGCTTCCACCTCCTGCTGCCCCTTCGCCCTGTCCTCGCGACGCCATGGAGATGCCAGAGCCCCCTTTCCTCTCTCTCCCTCGCCCGCAACCTCTTCCCTCCCCTCTGCTCTCTCTCCCATGGCCGACCGAACGAGCCGGAGCGCACCGACGCCGTTCGCCGTGGCCGCAGCCACTCCCACGCTCCCTCTCCGCGTCCCCGAGCTCCGCCACGACCCCGTGGAGAAACAAACCTGACGCACGTGATCGGAAGAGGCCCCAGTCGACCGGAGCGTCGTCGTCTTCACCTCCGGTACCCGGAGATTGACTCCGTCGATTTGCCTCGTTCAGAGCGTCCCCAAGTCCGCTGATCTGCTCTGCGTGTCCATTGTGAGCCACCGCGTTGATTTCCCCTTCTCCCCTGTCCTCCCGTGCCCTCTAGCTCCCCTGCCGCAAGAGCCGAAGCTCGGCTCCACCATTGCCGCAGCACGCGTGCTCCCCGTGCTCCGTTCGCTGCCGTCGTGCAACGGGCGCGCCCTAGAGCACCCCTGGCGCTGCCGTGCAGCACAAGCAGCTCGGCAGCGAGCCCTGGCGCAGCACCCGCACACCACCGAGCTCCACCGCCGCATATGCTCGCCTCCGCCACTGCTACACGCCGTCCCCGGCATCCCCACGACCACCACAGGATGCGCCGCACCACGAGCTCTCCAACGCACCTAACCGCGCGACCAGCTGTGGCCGGAAACGGCCGGCCGGCAATCGTCGCCGCGTCGGGTCATCGCCGGCGTAACCACGCCGACGTGGCACGACCATTAGGGGCTAATCCTACTGATTAGCCGCCCTTCAGCCATTGACAGTGGGCCCCGTAGCGGGTCAAATCCCAGTCAACACGGGATTAACTCCCAGTTAGCAGTGAGTCAATGACATGTGGGAGCCGATCGTCAGGTTTGACCTGCTCAGCCACAGTTAACCTGCTGACGCAGTGCTGACGCAGTAATGCCATTTTCTGGATTTATTCTTATTTAGAAAATTCTAGAAAATGTCTAAAACTTCTAAAAATCATAGAAATTCAACCGTAACTCCAAATGAAATAATTTATATATGAAAAATTATCAGAAAAATTCAAGGAATCCATCTGTACAATTTTCATGCATGTTTGAGCAAGTTAACCTCACTGTTTAGGATGAAACATGATTAGGGCAAATTTCATAATAGGTTTGGAGTTGGAATTTGATATAGTTTTGAATTCCACTTCAATTAAAATGACTTTCTGTTGCATTAGCCCAAATCACAACATATTGCCATGTCATGATCATGCATCATATGGTTGCATTGCATTGATTGTATTCTTCCTTGTTTGCCAGTAATTGCCCCCTCTCAGTAGACGTTGTTTCCGACGACGTGATCGATGACACCGATGAAGAGCTATACTATCTTTAGAAGTGCCACGCAAGCAAAACCCCCTTGTTCATTCTGATACAATCCTACTCTCTCGCTCATGCTCTCTTTTACTGCATTAGGACAACAACGTTACAACTGTTACTTGTTGCAGTAGCTGAACCCCTTTCCTCTGCATGACTTGTCATTGCCACAGTAAATAGATGAAACCCACTAGCATGAGTAGGAGTTGTTTGAGCCCTGATGTGCCTACTCATTCATGTTTGTTTGTCATGCCTGCTACTGCTTAGAGTTGAGTCAGGTCTAATTCATCGGGGATGAATTGGAATGTGGTGAACATGTCCTACTGTTGAGAGCTAAGTGTGTCAACACGAGTTGGTAAAGGTAGCGGTGAGAGGCCATGTAGGAGTACATGGTGGGTTGTCCCATTGCAACTGTCCTCAGGAACTGAGTTATGTGTTTGTGATCCATCATAGTTACTACCACACATTGGGTTACGGTAACTCGGCCCCTCTCGGCTTATTAATCAACTCGATCTCTGTCCAGGAGTTGCAATTAGTTTCTGGTGTTTGTAGGTAGTGTTAGTAGTCTACCAAGTGGCACCCGGTACAGGTGGGCTTGGGACAGACTAGGCACAGTGGCATGGTGTACCAAGTGGCACCCGGATGGTGGGCTTGGGAACCCTGCACACATCGTTTGGGGCCGTGAGCGACACCCCGGCCAGATCTCCTTGCGGATGGAACCCGAATAGGCGATAAACCTGGACTAGAGACTTGTTGGTTAGTCAGGTCGTGGCCGACTCCCTCACCCGACTTCCACTTGTGCCGAGGTACATGACGTGTACAGGGCGATAAGTGGCGAGAGCGTGTGTGAAGAAGTACACCCCTGCAGGGTAATCATTATCTATTTGAATAGCCGGATTCCTCGGATATGGAAACTTGGACCCCTGGCATAGTTCATAGACAAGTGGAAGTGGATACTCTAAAACTCACAAGATAAGCGTGAGTGCTATGGATGGCGTTCTCGCAGGGAGACGGGAGCGGATCCATAGTAGTGTATTGGTATGGTGAATTTGTGGACTCGTGTGCGCCACCTCAAAAGAGTTACTTGCAGTCGTAGTTCAGGTTAGCCACTGAGTCAAAGCTAGCTTGCTGTAGTTAA
Organism: Triticum urartu; assembly: GCF_003073215.2. Lineage (NCBI taxonomy): Eukaryota > Viridiplantae > Streptophyta > Magnoliopsida > Poales > Poaceae > Triticum > Triticum urartu. The sequence goes on from NC_053024.1 coordinate 12,874,720, forward strand.
ACTCCACCACCCCCTTTGTTGATACCGATGCATATGTAGTTAGTTCTGATGTAAGTCTTGTTGGGTACATTTGTACTCACGTTTGCTTAATTTATGTTTTACAGAGAGACTCCAGTCTCGCTAGAAGTTCCCCGTGGACTTCGATGTTTAGCTTGTTACCTCAGCTACGATCTTGTACCCTTGGGAGGGTCTTGTAGATAGTCAAATTTCTGAGCCTTCTTCATTTGTAGTTGTCTGTACTCAGACAAGTTAAGCTTCCGCATGTGTTTGTTGCTTGTATGCTCTGTATGTTGGGTCATGAGACCCATGTTTGCAATATCTCGCTCCTCGGAGCCTAATTAATAAATACTTTAAGTCGTAGAGTTATGTTGTGATGCCATGTTGTATTTGCACATATGAGCATATTGTGTGTATGATTGAAATGCTTGGTATGTTTGGGATCCGACAACCTAGTGTTTTATCCTTGGTAGCCTCTCTTATGGGGAAATGTAGTCTTGTGTTTCCATGAGCCATAATAGTCCGCTACAGCCCGGTTCACCGGAGTCCTGCTAGCCAGCACTACTACTCAGGACACCTGAACTGGGGCCGGCAATGTGTTTCACTTCGTTCCTGTGTCTGTCCTCAGGGAAATGTCACGCGGTGGACATCCGGAGTCCTGTTAAGCCCAGTGCTACAGCCAGATCACCACGCCTGGCTTGACCGACATGCTCTTGATTCATGTATGCCTGTCCCTATGGGTTAGTGCCGCTTTGGGTTCACGACTAGCCATGTCGGCCCGGGTTCTCTATCATATGGATGCTAGCGACACTATCATATACGTGAGCCAAAAGGTGCAAACAGTCCCGGGGCATGGTAAGGCGACACCCGTGGGAATACCGTGCGTGAGGCCGCAAAGTGATATGAGGTGTTACCAGCTAGACCGATGTGACTTGGAATCGGGGTCCTGACAGCTTTGGTATCAGAGCCTGACTGCCTATAGGATTACCAAGCCAAGCTGGTCGAAGTCGTGTCTGGAAATGCTTTAGTTATGTAAGGGAATTGATTGTGGAAGGGAACGTAAGGCTCTTTTTACTCCTTTACCCTATGGCCGTCTGATCTGAGTCAACCTCTTCTCTTCTACGGGGATTAAGAGCTAGGCTTGTCTTCTATCTCTTAGGATGACGTGTTACTAAACCGTAGTTTCCTAGGATTGTTGAGTTCAAGCCTCAGTGCAGTTCCTACTACTTCCATATGTTCATAGCTAGCCTCAGAACCTTGATATTGTGATGTTGAGTGGTTATGCCACCATTTTGCAGGATGTCTCAAATCATTTTGAGCATTTATAGCCGTTATGCTGTCCGAGTCATCCCAGGTTTCTAAATAGTCTGATGCATTTGCAAATCCCTTCCTCCCGTTCTTGATGTTCCTTGGGCCAAATTAAGCACACTAATCGGTCTATTGAGGTACTCCGTTGCCTTGATATGTATGTTGGAGTTAGTATTATGACCCTAGGTGTCCTCGAGAACCACTCGGTAATTTTGCAACGCTTTTGTATCCCCAGTGTGATGATTCTGGCCACCATTCTCGGAAGCATCCAGTGATGCCATTTAGTAATAGGCATTCTATTTCTGGGTTTTGTGCCCAAGTTTCACTCTACTTACCTCTTGTTGATAGTGTTGCTAGTTCCTTTAATATATTAGTAACCCTTGCGATAGTCCTCGAGGTCTGTGGTATATCGTTCTTCCAATACCATGAGCCAATATGGCATAAGTTATTTGAAACAAAAGATCACAATCAATGTACTCTTGAGGAGTTCTCCATTCATAATTGTGACTCTGCCAGTCCTACCTCTCTGCATGGGTTATCCGGAAGAAACATGTCGAACTTGGTTCGACATACTAATCTATGCATCCACAACTCAGAAAGTTATATGTTCCTTGAGTTGACCCTTCTCAGTTGTATCCCGACCCTAGTCTATCACTTGATAGTCAGGACTAGTTGTGCATTCTTGCTCATCGATGCCTATTATTCTTGTGGCCCGTCAAGCCATTCTATTTTGGAATGACTAGGAGAAACAAACTCCAGCACCTCATCCATATCTAGGATTGGGTCAAAGCAATTGTATTCCGCAGATTAAGAATGCTAATCCAGCTTCTAGTCTGTTCTACCTTGGAGTGTTACCATCTTTCTGTCAGGAGTGTCATGAGAATTGCACCACCTCCTATAAATTCTTGACGCAGTAATACTTCTTGCCATCATTCTTCATTCCTCGGTTCCATGTTATTATAATCGGAATGCCGGCAAGTGTACTGTGATGTGCGAAATCAATACTCCTAGCAACTCCGTTGCTTGGTAGTTAATGGACAATACTCTCAATCTTAGCGTGCTGGTTTTTGAATCATCATCCTAAGATTGATCATGTTACCTAGTCCATATTTCCGGGTGCACTCATCGACCAAGGAGTTAGGATTGTGACAATCCCTCACTCCTTGATCATATTGTCTTGCCTGAAAAGCAAGATTGTTCTCGAGCTTAATAACATATCGGTGGTTCGTGATTTTCCGAATATCTTCTTGGAAGTATTACCCGATTGTCACCTGACCGCTATGTTGGGTTCGTGATCAAGTTGGATTCTTGTAACCACCCCTTCTCCAAGAATCTGTGTTGGATACCCCTGAGCTAGTTGGTTAAGCTAAACAACAACTTGGAGAGTTGGAAGATAAAAGATGACTTAGCTCGTGTTAAGGGATATCTTTTGTATGCGTGTGTGTGTGTGTTGAAGAAAGATGATATCTTCATCGATTGGTCCTCGTGATCAATTATTGGATCTATTGTCTTGTCCAAACTTTTATTTGAGTGTGGGCTATCCTCAAATCAAATCAGAACCAACGATGTTCGTAATGTTGTCTTACTCGAGGTTGATTCCTCGGGCATACACCATTACATCCTTTGGTCTGACCAATGCTACCACCTTGTTCACATAGTCGTGGAATTCCATCTTCATGGGAACCTGGATGAATTGTTGTTGAGCCCATCGACGACATCCTTATCTTGTCCATGATTCATGTCGAACATCTAGGTAATGTTGGAAACTTTTATAAGCATTATCTTCATGTCCCATCCATGAAGCATATGTTCGGATGAAAGAAGTGACTTCCTCAAATGCATGTGCATTTGATGCAAGTTGCCGCCGTGAATTCAAGAAAGTCAATGTTGCTTCCTCTGGAACTATCCCTAGTCATTCATGCATACGTGCGAAGTATTCTGTGGTTTGGAGACTTGCAACCTTCATTCTATATGTATCCCTAGCACACCAAGCCACTGATTGATTGTTCAAGGAGAAGAAGTCTCTTCTTAAGAGCAAGACTTATGCAAAGACTTCGAAACCCTTGATGATGGTTCCCGACCAGAACTCGATAGTGTTTTACTATAAGACTACTATGTGGTCATTCTTGTCTTGGACAACATGCTCACATGTGTGTAGCAGAACTAGCTCATGTTTTGGAGCTTGCTATCGTAGTTCATCTCCCAAGAGTCTCGCAATGTTATCTCGTCGACTTGTGTTGCAACCCTTCTTTTCTAGACATGTTGTCAAAAAAAATCATGTTACCAGTCAGATCTGAATCTCAGACAGATATGATGGCTGGAACATCTCCAAGATCTATGATGTAGGTCCCGACAAGGTTGATGCTCTAGCCGACACACCTAGCCAGAAGATCTATCATTGTAGTATCTTGATTGAGCTATCTGACCATCTTCTCCATGAGGACTTAGTGTGACCTATTCTTGAAGTTGTTCCTTAGGGATCCTTGTTCTCTCAGTTTCTTCGATGATTCTATAACCATTGGAATATTGGAAACACTCTCGACTGTTGAGTTCTTCCCCAGTTACCAGAATCATTCCCAACATTTGCATTTTGTTCCCAGCTTGCACCTCAGTAGTTGTTGTTCAGGATCATCTTCAAAAGTGGACTTACCATGGGTCCCATCCATTTCCAATGATAAGCTAGAAATCATCCATTGCGTTGTCTTCAACAAGGTAGTCCACATCATCCATCCTTGTCGGAGTATGCCATTCTTTCAAACCCCTTCCAACAATCGATTGTGATTACCTTAGGCTGGTATGAAGAGTTTTAATGATCTATGGATTAAAAGTAATTCTTTTTGCCACTTAAGGAAATAATTCTACGAGTCACCTCCCCTAAGGTGCCCCATTATAGAATCATGGTGATTATTTCATCGCTATCTTGAGATCTTGCCCCACCCGTTTCAGCGTGGGATTTTGCCTACCAGTAGAACCTTGTCATCTACCTCTTTCCATCACTCCTGATGTGTGCTTCGCGTCTCAGCTCATGAGATGTATCTATGGCTCATTCCGTGAGTTAATCCTGAGTTGCTCGATCTTCGAGAAAATCGATCCCTCTAGAGTTTCCCCTTTCCTCTCGTTGCCATGTTGGTTGGAGTTCTCAGAGCAGGACATTGAGACAATGATGGTGATCGAAGCAACGCTCTAAAAGCAGTGCAAGTTGGATCGAGAAGCTTGTGTTAGCTTTGTGTTCCCTCTGTGTTCTTACCCCACGTCTTGAATCTCGGGACGAGATCCTTGTTTAGTGGGGGTGATTTGTCACAGCCCTAGAGTTTGATTGCAATTAGTTTCATAAGCATTCATGTCATCATGTTCAATTTAATAAATTTGAAATGGGCATTGATAAACCCTAGCACAAATGCAATTCAAATAGGTTCAACCAAATTTTTTTCAATGACCTCAAAATATCCTTTTAAAAATGTTCATGATTTATTGAAAAAGGTGAAAGCCTCTACCAGAGATGATGCATATTTTTCCAGGACATTTTGGTCATTGAATTAAATCATTATGGTATTTGAGTTGGAGTTTAAAAGTTACCATTAAATATTGGTTGCTCCAAATATTCTGAAATTTATTGTGTGGTTTGAAAATAATTCAAATATTCCTCACAAAAATTTACAAAATTAACCAAAGTGTTTTGGTTGGTATTTTATTTGCAAACATAAAGCAGAAAAATAGAAAAACAGAATAAAATTAGAAAGGACAGAGAGAGAGAGAGAAGCCCAGCCACTTACCTGGAGCTGGCCCAGTTGGCCCAGCCCACCAACCCCCGCCAGTCGTCTCCTAGCTTCTGCCAGGAGGACGACGACGTGTCAACGCGCGCGCAACCGAGCTCCACCTCCTGCTCCCCCTTCGCCCTGTCCTCGCGACGCCATGGAGATGCCAGAGACCCCTGTCCTCTCTCTCCCTCGCCCGCAACCTCTTCCCTCCCCTCTGCTCTCTCTCCCATGGCCGACCGAACGAGCCGGAGCACACCGACGCCGTTCGCCGTGGCCGCAGCCACTCCCTCGCTCCCTCTCCGCGTCCCCGAGCTCCGCCATGACCCCGTGGAGCAACACACCCGACGCACGTGACCGAAAGAGGCCCTAGTCGACCGGAGCGTCGTCGTCTTCACCTCCGGTGCCCGGAGATCGACTCCGTCGATTCGCCTTGTTCAGAGCGTCCCCAAGTCCGCTGATCTGCTCTGCGTGTCCACTGTGAGCCACCGCGTTGATTTCCTCTTCTCCCCTGTCCTCCCGTGCCCTCTAGCTCCCTTGCCGCAAGAGTCGAAGCTCGGCTCCGCCATTGCCGCAGCACGCGTGCTTCCCGTGCTCCGTTCGCTGTCGTCGTGCAACGGGCGCGCCCTAGAGCACCCCTGGCGCTGCCGTGCAGCACAGGCAGCTCGGCAGCGAGCCCTGGCGCAGCACCCGCACACCACCGAGCTCCGCCGCCGCATATGCTCGCCTCCGCTACACGCCGTCCCCGGCATCCCCACGACCACCACTGGATGCGCCGCACAACGGGCTCTCCAACGCACCTAACCGCGCGACCAGCCGTGGCCGGAAACGGCCGGCCGGCAATCGTCGCCGTGTCGGGTCATCGCCGGCGTAACCACTAGGGGCTAATCCTACTGATTAGCCTCCCTTCAGCCACTGACAATGGGCCCCGTAGCGGGTCAAATCCCAGTCAACACGGGATTAACTCCTAGTTAGAAGTGAGTCAATGACATGTGGGACCCGGTCGTCAAGTTTGACCTGGTCAGCCATAGTTGACCTGCTGACGCAGTGCTGACGCAGTGCTGACGCAGTAATGCCAATTTCTGGATTTAATCTTATTTAGAAAATTCCAGAAAATGTCTAAAACTTCTAAAAATCATAGAAATTCAACCGTAACTCCAAATGAAATAATTTATATATGAAAAATTATCAGAAAAATTCAAGGAATCCATCTGTACAATTTTCATGCATGTTTGAGCAAGTTAACCTCACTGTTTAGGATGAAACATGATTAGGGCAAATTTCGTAATAGGTTTGGAGTTGGAATTTGATATAGTTTTGAATTCCACTTCAGTTAAAATGACTTTCTGTTGCATTAGCCCAAATCACAACATATTGCCATGTCATGATCATGCATCATATTGTTGCATTGCATTGATTGTATTCTTCCTTGTTTGCCGGTAATTGCCCCCTCTCAGTACTCGTTGTTTCCGACGACGTGATCGATGACACCGATGAAGAGCTATACTATCTTCAGAAGTGCCACGCAAGCAAAACCCCCTTGTTCATTCCGATACAATCCTACTCTCTCGCTCATGCTCTCTTTTACTGCATTAGGACAACAACGTTACAACTGTTACTTGTTGCAGTAGCTGAACCCCTTTCCTCTGCATGACTTGTCATTGCCACAGTAAATAGATGAAACCCACTAGCATGAGTAGGAGTTGTTTGAGCCCTGATGTGCCTACTCATTCATGTTTGTTTGTCATGCCTGCTACTGCTTAGAGTTGAGTCAGGTCTAATTCATCGGGGATGAATTGGAATGTGGTGAACATGTCCTACTGTTGAGAGCTAAGTGTGTGAACACGAGTTGGTAAAGGTAGCGGTGAGAGGCCATGTAGGAGTACATGGTGGGTTGTCTCATTGCAACTGTCCTCAAGAACTGAGTTCTGTGTTTGTGATCCATGAACAGTTACTACCACACATTGGGTTCCGGTAACTCGGCCCCTCTCGGCTTATTAATCAACTCGATCTCTGTCCAGGAGTTGCAATTAGTTTCTGGTGTTTGTAGGTAGTGTTAGTAGTCTACCAAGTGGCACCCGGTACAGTTGGGCTTGGGACAGACTAGGCACAGTGGCACGGTGTACCATGTGGCACCCGGATGGTGGGATTGGGAACCCTGCACACATCGTTTGGGGCCGTGAGCGACACCCCGGCCGGATCTCCTTGCGGATGGAACCCGAATAGGCGATAAACCTGGACTAGAGACTTGTTGGTTAGTCAGGTCATGGCCGACTCCCTCGCCCGGCTTCCGCTTGAAGGTTGCCGAGGTACATGACGTGTACAGGGCGATAAGTGGCGAGAGCGTGTGTGAAGAAGTACACCCCTGCAGGGTAATCATTATCTATTCGAATAGCCGGATACCTCGGATATGGAAATTTGGACCCCTGGCATAGTTCATAGACAAGTGGAAGTGGATACTCTAAAACTCGCAAGATAAGCGTGACTGCTATGGATGGCGTTCTCGCAGGGAGACGGGAGCGGATCCATAGTAGTTCAGGTTAGCCACTGAGTAAAAGCTGGCTTGCTGTAGTTAAACTCCACCACCCCCTTTGTTGATACCGATGCATATGTAGTTAGTTCTGATGTAAGTCTTGCTGGGTACATTTGTACTCACGTTTGCTTAATTTATGTTTTGAAGAGAGACTCCAGTATCGCTAGTAGTTCCGCGTGGACTTCGACGTTTAGCTTGTTACCTCAGCTACGATCTTGTAACCATGGGAGGGTCTTGTAGATAGTCAGGTTTCTGAGCCTTCTTCATTTGTAGTTGTCTATACTCAGACAAGTTAAGCTTCCGCATGTGTTTGTTGCTTGTATGCTCTATATGTTGGGTCATGAGACTCATGTTTGCAATATCTCGCTCCTCGGAGCCTAATGAATAAATACTTTAAGTCGTAGAGTTATGTTGTGATGCCATGGTGTATTTGCACATATCGAGCATATTGTGTGTATGATTGAAATGCTTGGTATGTGTGGGATCCGACAACCTAGTGGTTTATCCTTGGTAGCCTCTCTTATGGGGAAATGTAGTCTTGTGTTTCCATGAGCCATAGTAGTCAGCTACAGCCCGATTCACCGGAGTCCTGCTAGCCCAACACTACTGCTCAGGACACTTGACTGGCCGGCATGTGTTTCACTTTGTTCCTGTGTCTGTCCCTTCGCGGAAATGTCACGCGGTGACATCCGGAGTCCTGTTAGCCCAGTGCTATAGCCTGGATTCACACGCTGCTGACCGACATGCTCGAAGTTGATTCATGTATACCTGTCCCCATGGGTTAGTGCCACTTTGGGTTCACGACTAGCCATGTCGGCCCGGGTTCTCTGTCATATGGATGCTAGCGACACTATCATATACGTGAGCCAAAAGGCGCAAACGGTCCCGGGGCATGGTAAGGCGACACCCGTGGGAATACCGTGCGTGAGGCCGCAAAGTGATATGAGGTGTTACCAGCTAGACCGATGTGACTTGGAATCGGGGTCCTGACAACGGCCAGGGAGTTGCCGCGCCCGGTAAGCAAGCTGCCGGGAAGAAGCCAAAGAATGGACCCAAGCCCGAGACTGAGTGTTTTTATTGCAAGGGAAGTGGTCACTGGAAGCGGAATTGCCCCAAATACTTAGCGGACAAGAAGGCTGGAAACACTAAAGGTATATGTGATATACATGTAATTGATGTGTACCTTACCAGTACTCGTAGTAGCTCCTGGGTATTTGATACCGGTGCGGTTGCTCACATTTGTAACTCAAAGCAGGAGCTGCAGAATAAGCGGAGACTGGCGAAGGACGAGGTGACGATGCGAGTCGGGACTGGTTCCAAGGTCGATGTGATCGCCGTCGGCACGCTACCTCTACATTTACCCACGGGATTAGTTTTAAACCTCAATAATTGTCATTTAGTGCCAGCTTTGAGCATGAACATTGTATCAGGATCTCGTTTAATTCAAGATGGCTACTCATTTAAATCCGAGAATAATGGTTGTTCTATTTATATGAGAGATATGTTTTATGGTCATGCTCCGATGGTGAATGGTTTATTCTTAATGAATCTCGAGTGTAATGCTACACATATTCATAGTGTGAATACCAAAAGATGTAAGGTTGATAATGATAGTCCCACATACTTGTGGCACTGCCGCCTTGGTCACATAGGTGTCAAACGCATGAAGAAGCTCCATGCAGATGGACTTTTAGAGTCTCTTGATTACGAATCATTTGACACGTGCGAACCATGCCTCATGGGTAAAATGACCAAGACTCTGTTCTCAGGAACAATGGAGCGAGCAACCAACTTATTGGAAATCATACATACTGATGTGTGCGGTCCAATGAGTGTTGAGGCTCGCGGTGTCTATCATTATGTTCTCACCCTCACTGATGACTTGAGTTGATATGGGTATGTCTACTTAATGAAACACAAGTCTGAGACCTTTGAAAAGTTCAAGGAGTTTCAGAGTGAGGTTGAGAATCAACGTGACAGGAAAATCAAGTTCTTGTGATCAGATCGTGGGGGAGAATACTTGAGTCACGAATTTGGCACACACTTAAGAAAATGTGGAATAGTTTCACAACTCAAGCCGCCTGGAACACCTCAACGTAATGGTGTGTCCGAACATCGACATCGCACTCTATTGGATATGGTGCGATCTATGATGTCTCTTACCGATTTACCGCTGTCATTTTGGGGCTATGCTTTAGATACTGCCGCATTCACTTTAAATAGGGCTCCGTCAAAATCCGTTGAGACGACACCGTATAAATTATGGTTTGGGAAGAAACCTAAGCTGTCGTTTCTAAAAGTTTGGGGATGCAATGCTTATGTCAAGAAACTTCAACCTAAAAAGCTCGAACCCAAGTCGGAAAAATGCATCTTCATAGGATACCCTAAAGAAACTGTTGGGTATACCTTCTACCTCAGATCCGAAGGCAAGATCTTTGTTGCCAACAATGGGTCCTTTCTAGAGAAAGAGTTTCTCTCGAAAGAAATAAGTGGGAGGAGGGTAGAACTTGATGAAGTATTACCTCTTGAACCGGTAAGTGGCGCAGCTCAAGAAAATGTTCCTGAGGTGCCCGCACCGACTAGAGAGGAAGTTGATGATGAGGATCATGAAACTTCAGATCAAGTTGCTACGTACTGAACTTTGTAGGTCCACAAGGACACGTTCCGCACCAGAGTGGTACGGCAACCCTGTCATGGAAATCATGTTGTTAGACAACGGTGAACCTTCGAACTATGAAGAAGCGATGGCGGGCCCGGATTCCGACAAATGGCTGGAAGCCATGAAATCCGAGATAGGATCTATGTATGAAAACAAAGTATGGACTTTGACTGACTTGCCCATTGAACGGCGAGCCATAGAAAATAAATGGATCTTTAAGAAGAAGACAGACGCGGATGGTAACGTGACCATCTATAAAGCTCGGCTTGTCGCTAAGGGTTATCGACAAGTTCAAGGGGTTGACTACGATGAGACTTTCTCACCCGTAGCGAAGCTAAAGTCCGTCCGAATCATGTTAGCAATTGCCGTATTCTATGATTATGAGATATGGCAAATGGACATCAAAACGGCATTCCTTAATGGTTTCCTTAAGGAAGAATTGTATATGATGCAGCCGGAAGGTTTTGTCGATCCTAAGAATGCTGATAAGGTGTGCAAGCTCCAACGCTCGATTTATGGGCTGGTGCAAGCATCTCGGAGTTGGAACATTCATTTTGATGAGATGATCAAAGCGTTTGGGTTTACGCAGACTTATGGACAAGCCTGCATTTACAAGAAAGTGAGTGGGAGCTCGGTAGCATTTCTCATATTGTATGTGGATGACATACTGTTGATGGGAAATGATATAGAATTCTTGGAAAGCATAAAGGCCTACTTGAACAAGTGTTTTCAATGAAGGACCTTGGAGAAGCTGCTTATATATTAGGCATCAAGATCTATAGAGATAGATCGAGACGCCTCATTGGTCTTTCACAGAGTACGTACCTTGACAAGATATTGAAGAAGTTCAAAATGGATCAGTCAAAGAAGGGGTTCTTGCCTGTATTGCAAGGTACGAGATTGAGCACGGCTCAATGCCCGACCACGGCAGAAGATAGAGAAAAGATGAGTGTCGTCCCCTATGCCTCGGCCATAGGATCTATCATGTATGCTATGTTGTGTACCAGACCTGATGTAAACCTTGCCGTAAGTTTGGTAGGAAGGTACCAAAGTAATCCCGGCATGGAACACTGGACAGCGGGCAAGAATATCCTGAAGTACCTGAAAAGGACTAAGGAAATGTTTCTCGTTTATGGAGGTGACGAAGAGCTCGTCGTAAAGGGTTACGTCGATGCTAGCTTCGACACAGATCTGGATGACTCTAAGTCACAAACCGGATACGTGTATATTTTGAATGGTGGGGCAGTAAGCTGGTGCAGTTGCAAGCAAAGCGTTGTGGCGGGATCTACATGTGAAGCGGAGTACATGGCAGCCTCGGAGGCAGCACAAGAAGCAGTCTGGGTGAAGGAGTTCATTACCGACCTAGGAGTCATACCCAATGCGTCAGGCCCGATGACTCTCTTCTGTGACAACACTGGAGCTATTGCCCTTGCCAAGGAGCCCAGGTTTCACAGGAAGACCAGGCATATCAAGCATCGCTTCAACTCCATTCGTGAAAGTGTTCAAAATGGAGACATAGAGATTTGTAAAGTACATACGGACCTGAATGTAGCAGATCCGTTAACTAAACCTCTCCCTAGAGCAAAACATGATCAACACCAGAACTGCATGGGTGTTCGATTCATCACAATGTAACTAGAATATTGAGTCTACTGCAAGTGGGAGACTGTTGCAAATACGCCCTAGAGGTAATAATAAAATGGTTATTATTATATTTCTTTGTTCATGATAATTGTCTATTGTTCATGCTATAATTGTGTTATCCGGAAATCGTAATACATGTGTGAATACATAGACCACAACACGTCCCTAGTGAGCCTCTAGTTGACTAGCTCGTTGATCAAAAGATAGTCATGGTTTCCTGACTATGGAAATTGGATGTCATTGATAACGGGATCACATTATTAGGAGAATGATGTGATGGACAAGACCCAATCCTAAGCTTAGCTCAAAGACCATGTAGTTCGTTTGCTTTAGCTTTTCTGAATGTCAAGTATCATTTTCTTAGACCATGAGATTGTGCAACTCCCGGACACCGTAGGAGTTACTTGGGTGTGCCAAACGTCACAACGTAACTGGGTGATACATTACAGGTATCTCCGAAAGTGTCTGTTGGGTTGGCACGAATCGAGACTGGGATTTGTCACTCCGTATGACGGAGAGGTATCTCTGGGCCCACTCGGTAACGCATCATCATAATGAGCTCAATGTGATCAAGTGGTTGATTACGGGATCATGCATTATGGTACGAGTAAAGTGACTTGCCCGTAACGAGACTGAACAAGGTATTGGGATACCGACGATCGAGTCTCGGGCAAGTAACGTACCGATTGACAAAGGGAATTGTATACGGATTGATTGAATCCTCGACATCGTGGTTCATCCGATGAGATCATCGTGGAGCATGTGGGAGCCAACATGGGTATCCAGATCCCACTGTTGGTTATTGACCGGAGAGTCGTCATGGTCATGTCTGCATGTCTCCCGAACCCGTAGGGTCTACACACTTAAGGTTCGGTGACGCTAGGGTTGTTAGGATGAATTGTATGTGATTACAAAATGTTGTTCGGAGTCCCGGATGAGATCCCGAATGTCATGAGGAGTTCCGGAATGGTCCGGAGATAAAGATTTATATATGGGAAGTTGTCATACGGTTGCCGGAAAGGTTTGGGGCATATCGGTATTGTATCGGGGCCACCGGAGGGGTTCCGGGGGTCCACCGGGAGGGGCCACCTCTTCCGGAGGGCCTTATGGGCTGTATGGAGAAGGGAACCAGCCCGAGTGGGCTGGGGCGCCACACCCCCCTAGGGCCCATGCGCCTAGGGTTGGGGGAAACCCTGAGGGGGGCGCCCCCTTGCTTGGGGGGCAAGCCCCCCTCCCCTTGGCCGCCGCCCCCCCTCTAGATCTCATCTAGAGGGGGCCGGCCCCCTTCCCCCTTCCCCTATAAATAGAGGGGTGAGGGGAGGGATTCATAGAACATCCAAGGCACAGCCCCTCCCCTCTCCAACACCTCTCCTCCGTTAGAGCTTGGCGAAGCCCTGCCGGAGTACTGCAGCTTCACCACCACCATGCCGTTGTGCTGCTGTTGGAGCCCTCTTCCTCAACCTCTCCCTCCTCCTTGCTGGATCAAGGTGTGGGAGACATCCTCGCTCCGTGCGTGTGTTGAACGCAGAGGTGCCGTCCGTTCGGCGCTTGGATCTTCGGTGATTTGGATCACGACGAGTACGACTCCATCAACCCCGTTCTCTTGAACGCTTCCGCTCGTGATCTACAAGGGTATGTAGATGCACTCCTCTCTCCCTCGTTGCTAGATGACTCCATAGATTGATCTTGGTGATGCGTAGAAAATTTTAAAATTCTGCTACGTTCCCCTACACAAGTACGTGGGTGTGAGATACATGTGGCCGTCGGTGTCGGACATTACATCCACGTCCCACAAGTGACGTGGGCGTCGCAGCCCGCGTCACTTGTGGGATGTGGATGTACTGTCCGACACCGACGGCCACATGTATCTCACACCGACGATACTTGCTATTTAGGGTTTCCTCTACCGCTCGGCGACCCTCGACGACCCTCGTTCCCAATAAAAAAAGAGGTAGAAGAAGAAAAAAAGAGGAGAAGAAAGAATAGAGGAGAAGAACTCCTCTATTCTTTCTTCTCCTCTTTTTTTTCTTCTTCCTCTTCTTTTTTTATCCTCTTCTTCCTCTCATGTTCGACGACCCTCGACCCCTCTGCGACCCTAGACCCCCTCTTGACCCCCTCATGTCGAAGTTATCGGGTAGGGGGTATATCGACAACGACATACCCGATACATACATACATACATATCACATGCATCCATACATATATGAACAAAATTAATATCTACTAATTAACAACCTAAATAAAAAAACTAATACATATAGGAAGAAGAAGAAAAAAGAAGAGAAGAAAGAATAGAGGAGAAGACTTCCTCTTCTTCGTCTCCTCTTCTTCTCCCTCTAATTCCCCTTCTTCCTCACCTCTCTCATGAATGTCCGACGTTCTCGACCCTTGACCCCCTAAACTAGTTCTCAACCCTCGACCCCCCTAAACTAGTTCTCGACCCCCCCTCATGTCGAAGTTATCAGGGAGGGGGTATATCAACCCCCCCCCCCCCTCATGTCGAAGTTATCGGTGAGGGTTATATCGACCCCCCTCCTTTCGAAGTTAACGGGGAGGGGGTATATCGACAATGACATACATACATGGAAAAAAATGCTATCCATCTATACATACATAGCCACATACATATATACATGGAAATAATGCTATGAAAAAAATATGAACAAAAAAATGCTATGAACAAAAAAAATAATACACATAAACAAAAAAATACATATATGAACAAAAAATGCTCTAAACAAAAAAATAATACACATACATGAACATCTATACATAAATATAGCCACATACATATATACATTATATATACGAACAAAAAAATGAAAAAAATGATAAACCGGGGTGGCGCGCGGCGGCTCACAGCGAGGTTGACCGGCGAGGGCGACGGTGGGGGCGGCGAGGGCGTCGGCGAGGGCGGCGGCGAGGGCGGCGGATGGCGTCGGGGCGGCACGGGCTCGGGGAGGAGGGCTTAGGGACGACGGCGAGATCGGGGGCGGCATGTGCTCGGGGCGGCGCTGGCTTGGGGACGACGGCGAGCTCGAGGGGCGACGTGAGCTCGGGGAGGAGGGCTCGGGGACGACGGCGAGCTCCGGGGCGGCACGGGCTCGAGGGCGGCAAGGGCTCGGGGGCGGCGCGGGCTCAAGGATCGGGCGGCGGCGGCGACGAGGAGCGGGCGGTGACGGCGACAGCGACCTCGGGGCAGCGACGGCGAGCACGGGCAACCTGGCGGCGTCGATGAGCTCGGCGTCATCAAGGGGCAAATGGCGATGAAATCTGAAACTGCTAAGTGGTGGGTATATATACAGGCAGTTATGGCCCCGGTTCGTGGCATGAACTGGGACGAATGCCTACCTATGGTCCCGGTTTGTGCCACTAACCGGGACCAAAGGTCTCTTTTCAGCAGCCCAAAGGGCGGGAAACAGAGGCCTTTGGTCCCGGTTGGTGGCTCGAACCGGGACCATAGGTGGGCATTCGTCCCGGTTCGTGCCACCAACCGGGACCAATGCCCCCCTATGGTCCCGGTTGGTGCTACCAACCGGGACAAATGTCCTGTGCTGGCGCTGTGCGGTCATAAGTTTAGTCCCACCTCGCTAGTTGAGAGGGGCTCGCAGTGGTTTATAAGCGCTGCTGCGCCCACCACTCGAGCTCCTCTCAACTGCAGGCTTACGGGCCTAATCTGTGCACCGCTATGCCTGTTGGGCCTGCTGGGCCTTCTGCGGGCCTGAATCCTGGCCCATGGAAGGGTTTCTAGTCGTATTCAGGCCGTGGAGGCCTAGTAGGTGGCATTTTTTTGTTTTCTTTTTTTCTTTTTATTTTTTTATTTGTACTAAATACTTATAGTTTTTTAGTGATTTCTTTTTGCTTTTAGGTCACAAAAATTATAAACTTTCTGTTAGTGCCATTAGTTTTAAATTTTGGTTTTTTTTGTTTTCTTCTTTTGTTTTCTTTTTTGATTTTTCTTTTTTTATTTTTACTAAATACTTATACTTTTTTAGTGATTTCTTTTTGCTTTTAGGTCACAAAAATTATAAACTTTCTGTTAGCGCCATTAGTTTTAAAATTTGAATTTTTTTGTTTTCTTCTTTTGTTTTCTTTTTTGCTTTTTATTTTTTTTATTTGTACTAAATACTTATAGTTTTTTTAGTGATTTCTTTTTTCTTTTAGGTCACAAAAATTATAAACTTTCTGTTAGTGCCATTAGTTTTAAAATTTGAATTTTTTTTTTGTTTTCTTCTTTTGTTTTCATTTTTGCTTTTTATTTTTTATTTGTACTAAATACTTATAGTTTTAAAATGAGTTTATGCCGTCTCAATGCAACCAGAAGCAGTTGCGTCATAATCACATGGCAGTCAGGAGACTTTAGGTTCTGAAACTTTTTCTCTGGCATATTTATTATTCCCTTTATATTCGACGAGAAGCCAGTCGTGACCTTCATACTGAGCAGGCATTCAAAGAAGATTTCTTTCTCTTCTTTCGTAAGAGCGTAGCTGGCAGGACCTTTATACTGCTTCGGAGGCATGCCGTCTTTTTCATACAAACGTTGCAGGTCCTCCCGTGCCTCAGGTGTATCTTTTGTCTTTCCATACACGCCCAAGAAGCCTAGCGGGTTCACGCAAAGGTTCTTCGTCACGTGCATCACGTCGATTGAAGAGCGGACCTCTAGGTCTTTCCAGTAGGGTAGGTCCCAAAATATAGATTTCTTCTTCCACATGGGTGCGTGTACCTCGGCGTCATTCCGAACAGCTAGTCCACCGAGACCCTTTCCAAAGATTACGTGTAAATCATTGACCATAGCAAGTACGTGATCACCGGTACGCATGGCGGGCTTCTTCCGGTGATCTGCCTCGCCTTTGAAATGATTGCCTTTCTTTCGACATTGATGGTTGGTCGGAAGAAATCGACGATGGCCCAGGTACACATTCTTCCTGCATTTGTCCAGGTATATACTTTCAGTGTCATCTAAACAGTGCGTGCATGCGTGGTATCATTTGTTTGTCTGTCCTGAAAGGTTACTGAGAGCGGACCAATCGTTGATGGTCACGAACAGCAACGCCTTTAGGTTAAATTCCTCCTGTCTGTGCTCATCCCACGTACGTACACCGTTTCCATTCCACAGCTGTAAAAGTTCTTCAACTAATGGCCTTAGGTACACATCAATGTCGTTGCCGGGTTGCTTAGGGCCTTGGATGAGAACTGGCATCATAATGGACTTCCGCTTCATGCACATCCAAGGAGGAAGGTTATACATACATAGAGTCACGGGCCAGGTGCTGTGATTGCTGCTCTGCTCCCCGAAAGGATTAATGCCATCTGCGCTTAAAGCAAACCATACATTCCTTGGGTCCTTTGCAAACTCATCCCAGTACTTTCTCTCAATTTTTCTCCACTACGACCCGTCAGCGGGTGCTCTCAACTTCCTATCTTTGTTTCGGTTCTCACTGTGCCATCGCATCAACTTGGCATGCTCTTCATTTCTGAACAGACGTTTCAACCGTGGTATTATAGGAGCATACCACATCACCTTCGCAGGAACCCTCTTCCTGGGGGGCTCGCCGTCAACATCACCAGGGTCATCTCGTCTAATCTTATACCGCAATGCATCGCATACCGGGCATGCGTTCAGATCCTTGTATGCACCACGGTAGAGGATGCAGTCATTAGGGCATGCATGTATGTTCTCCACCTCCAATCCTAGAGGGCATACGACCTTCTTTGATGCGTATGTACTGTCGGGCAATTCGTTATCCTTTGGAAGCTTCTTCTTCAATATTTTCAGTAGCTTCTCAAATCCTTTGTCAGCCAAAGCATTCTCTGCCTTCCACTGCAGCAATTCCGGTACGGTACCGAGCTTTGTGTTGCCATCTTCGCAATTGGGGTACAACCCTTTTTTGTGATCCTCTAACATGCGATCGAACTTCAGTTTCTCCTTTTGACTTTCGCATTGTGTCCTTGCATCGACAATGACCCGGCGGAGATCATCATCATCGGGCACATCGTCTGGTTCCTCTTGATCTTCAGCAGCTTCACCCGTTGCAGCATCATTGGGCACATCGTCTGGTTCCTCTTGATCTTCACCAGCTCCCCCGTTGCAGTATCACCGTATTCAGGGGGCACATAGTTGTCATCGTACTCTTCTTCTTCGCCGTCTTCCATCATAACCCCTATTTCTCCGTGCCTCGTCCAAACATTATAGTGTGGCATGAAACCCTTGTAAAGCAGGTGGGAGTGAAGGATTTTCCGGTTAGAGTAAGACCTCGTATTCCCACATTCAGTGCATGGACAACACATAAAACCATTCTGCTTGTTTGCCTCAGCCGCATCGAGAAACTCATGCATGCCCTTAACGTACTCGCAGGTGTGTCTGTCACCGTACATCCATTGCCGGTTCATCTGCATGCATTATATATAATTAAGTGTTCAAATTACTAAAAGTTCATCATCACATTAAAACCAAAGTGCATACATAGTTCTCATCTAACAACATATAGCTCTCCAGAGCATCTAATTAATTAAACCATACATTGGAACTATGTAAAACATTTCAATGCGAAAACAAATGTGATCATAATCGCAACCAAGGTAACAATTAATCCAACGACATAATGATACCAAGCCTCGGTATGAATGGCATATTTTCTAATCTTTCTAATCTTCAAGCGCATTGCATCCATCTTGATCTTGTGATCATCGACGACATCCGCAACATGCAACTCCAATATCATCTTCTCCTCCTCAATTTTTTTCCTTCAACAAATTGTTTTCTTCTTCAACTAAATTTAACCTCTCGACAATAGGGTCGGTTGGCATTTCCGATTCACATACATCCTACATAAATAAAATATATGTCATGTTGGTCGGCATAATTTTCATAGACAATAAATGAACCAATAGTTATAAAGATAATATATACACCACATCTGAATCATAGACAGGACGAGGGCCGACGGGGGCGGATACCAAAACCATCGCACTATATAAGATGCAATAATAAAAGTAAGAAAATAATACAAGTATCTATGTAAACATACAAGTAAGAATATTTTTTC
This sequence comes from Triticum urartu, assembly GCF_003073215.2. Lineage (NCBI taxonomy): Eukaryota > Viridiplantae > Streptophyta > Magnoliopsida > Poales > Poaceae > Triticum > Triticum urartu. The sequence continues at coordinate 12,893,662 of NC_053024.1, forward strand.
TTTCAGAAATAAGATAAGAACAAGAGGCTCACCACGGTGGTGCCGACGATGAGCTCGGCGCGGGTGATCGACGGCGGTGAAGACGGGGACGGGGCGTGACGGACCACTAAACCTAGACAAATATTGTGGAAAATGGAGCTTGGAGGTCGAGCTTGCAGAGGAGAAAGCTTAAGTACTGTGGCTCGGGCATTCCATCGAACACCTTGTGTGCATAGGAGGTGAGCTAGAGCACCACCAAGCCCTCTCCCCCTCGGCCAGAAAAAAACAGAGCAGTGTGCTCTGCTCTTACGCGAGGGGGTATATATAGGCACCACATTGGTCCCGGTTGGTGGCATGAACCGGGACTAAAGGGGAGCCTTTGGTCCCGGTTCAAGCCACCAACCGGGACCAATGGTGGTGGGCCAGGAGCGAGGCCCATTGGTCCCGGTTCGTCCCACTAACCGGGACCAAAAGGTCCAGATGAACCAGGACCAATGGCCCACGTGGCCCGGCCGGCCCCCTGGGCTCACGAACCGGGTCCAATGCCCCCATTGGTCCCGGTTCTGGACTGAACCGGGACTAATGGGCTAACCCGGCCTGGACCAAAGCCATGTTTTCTACTAGTTCTTGAGAGAAGCCACTAGTGAAACCTATGGCCCCTGGGTCTCTTTCTTCTTATATTGCATCTCTTCTATTTACATCGCATCTCGTTTACTATTTTGCAATCTTTACTTTCCAATCTATACAACAAAAATACCAAAAATATTTACTTTAGGGTCTTTATTAGATCTCACTTTTGCGAGTGACAGTGAAGGGATTGACAACCCCTTTATCGCGTTGGTTGCAAGGTTCTTGATTGTTTGTGCAGGTACTAGGTGACTTGTGTGTTTTCTCCTACTGGATTGATACCTTGGTTCTCAAAACTGAGGTAAATACTTATGCTACTTTGCTCCATCACTCTTTCCTCTTCAAGGGAAAACCAACGCATGCTCAAGAGGTTGGGAACCGATAATTGATTTTCCACATCATCCTTGGTGTTAGCTTTTTCGTGCTCCGGCAACGTTGTTCAAGCCTTTCTCATGCACCGATGCAAGGATGATCTTGGTTGGTGTCCTCTCTGGTTATCCCACTTTGTCTCTATAACCTCCAGCAACTGATGCCTGCTTAGAAGTCTCTGGACTAGGTGGTTGCATGGTGTGATGACCGATGGATGGCTCATTGCTTCTTGACGGCATCTACCGAATCAAGGGGTTATTTTTTCCTACTCCATGCAAGCAGCTAATCAAGTTTTTTGGTTTCTGGGGTCTCCAAAATCCAGTACCCTATTCAGGGATCTTTTGGACTCTTGTGGTCAGGTTGTTGTTATTTGCTGGTGGCAGCCAGCACATCAGCCATGGCGTATGTGCCGGTCCATAGCACTGAGAAAGGAGGGATGTGTCGTGACCTGGGTGAAAAGTTGTGATGCGTTGTGTGCTCCTTTGTACTATTTGGTTACGTGTGTCCCTTGTGCTTGCACATGTATCCTTTTATTTTTTATGGGCTCCCACGTGTTTGATGGTGTTATAATCTGGCAATGGAGTCAAAAGTACTCCACCGTGTATCAATTAAGCAGGAAACCACACAAAGAAAATGTGCTTACATTTATGTTCTTCAATGTTTCTAGAACAACGTGGTTCTGCAATAGTCAACCTTTTATCGCACACTTGTATGTACTTAAAAGGAAGAAAACATTAATATATGGATAAACTAGCAATAATGAAATTGATTAAGACCATAGCTTATATCTATTCCATATAAGTTTGGGAATGGAAACCACATTAAGGAAGCATTTACGGTGTAGTTTGGCTGCCTCCGTACCATTTGTTCTCAGACCTCTGCTCTTCTCCTCTCCCACCTCCTGGAAAAAGTTTGGCCCGAGACACACAGACAGCGGTTTTCTTTCCCCAAAGGCCAACAAGGATGCAAGGTGCCGCCGTCGAGGGGAGGAGCAGGGCTTCGCTGGACAAGGCTGGCGAGAGCGCCAAGAAGGTGCGGCTGGACCTGCCCGAAGGCCATGTCAGGCAAGAGGCGGCCGGAGGAGGAGACGGAGGGGCCATCGTCACGGCGGCATACAGCCCGCGAGTGGAGCTCGACGGCAGGATCGACAAGCAAGTGCTCCACTACCCCCTCTGCACCCTCCCCTTCAAGCCCCCCGTTTTCCAGGTTCCTCTCTTGCTTCCTCGATTACCACCGGTGAAATATCGATTCTTTCGTTCCTCAAGATTTGCTGATTTACCGGAGATCTCCGATTTGTGTGCCTGCGTGCAGTGCAAAGTGGGGCATGTGGCCTGCGGTAGCTGCGTGGCCCAGCTGCCCTTCGGGCAGTGCAAGCCGTGTGTGGACGGCGGCGGCTTCTTCAACCCCTACCCTGCGTTGGACGCCGTGGTGTCCTCTACCAGGATCGGGTGCCCCAACGCCGGCTGCCAAAGGTACATGACCTACCACGAGGTTGCCGAGCACCAGAAAGCATGCCCGCACATGCCCTGCCACTGCACGGACCCCGGCTGCGGCTACGCCGGCGCGCCACAGGCGCTCGCCGGCCACCTCTACACTATCCACTCGGTGCCGGTGCGCGCCGTGCAGTACGGCAAGGTCAGCAAGTTCCAGCTACCAGTGTCAGTGCCGCGGCTGGTACTCCTCGGCGACGATAACAACCATGTGTTTGTCCTGACCGTGGGCGCGCTGGGCGCCGGCGCGGCCGCCGTGTCGTTGGTGTGCGCCAGGGCGAGGGCAGTGACGCGGCCCCGATTCACGTGCAAGATGTGGGGCAACCTGGAGCCGCCCCCGGCGGCGGCGAACTGCGGCAAGGAGGACATGGTGCTGGTGGACATGCATATAAGGAGCAGCTCGTCGCCCGGCACGGTGGCCGCCGCGGACGAGCCGACGTTCCTGCTGGTGCCGCAGATGTACCTGGTTCCAGCAGTAGTAGGGGACGGGGCGTCCATGGAAGTTCCCCTGCACATCCGCATCGACAAGCTCTCCCCTTGGTCCGCGTGATTAGGATTAGGTCTCTGTGTTGATGGGAAAAAAATGATGCATTCAAGGCAGTTCATGCTTCCTTATTTAGGAGTTGCAGCTGAAACTATTCGGGTGATGTTAATTTGTAGATGCACTTCATCTTTAGTGTCATTGTAGGGTACTGTATTTAAATCGGAGGATATTATGCTTGGTGCTAATCCTGCCGTGAAATGCATCCTCTTCCGTTGTTATGTCATTCCAACTTGCAAGCATTTCGTTTGCATCTGTTGCAATCTATCTATCTCAAGTCTGAAGTAGAGCTCAATCTCATGTCAAGAAATGTTATCCATGCTACAAAAGCGATGCTTAATGTGGGTTCACTGGAGGATAGTGAGGAAGAAAGGAGGCCTTCCGTCAAACAAATCTCCCAAGAAGGATACCTAGGCAATGTTGATGGAGCATATAACCCTGCAGTAATTGCTCATGAAGCTTCTCTCAGAGTCTTACTAAGCAATGAATCAAATCCATCTACTTTCTAAGGGGGAAACTTATCTCTGTACACTGCTAAAACTGCTAATACTAAAGTGTTAAGACCTTTTTGAGGGCTGCAGCAAAAAAACTAGTAACTTCTACTACACATGGCCATAATTCTTTTCTAGACACTAGTAGAAAACAGGGCTTTGGTTCAGGCCGGGTCAGCCCATTAGTCCTGGTTCAGTCCAGAACCGGGACCAATGTGGGCATTGGTCCAGGTTCGTGAGCCCAGGGGGCCGGCCGGGCCACGTGGGCCATTGGTCCCGGTTCATCTGGACCTTTTGGTCCCGGTTGGTGGGATGAACCGGGACCAATGGGCCTCGCTCCTAGCCCACCACCATTGGTCCCGGTTGGTGGCTTGAACCGGGACAAAAGGCTCCCCTTTAGTCCCGGCTCATGTCACCAACCGGGACCAATGAGGTGCCTATATATACCCCTCGCTCGCGAGCAGAGCACCCCAGTGCTCTGTTTTTCTCTGGCCGAGGGGGAGAGGGCTTTGTGGTGCTCTAGCTCGCCTCCTGTGCACATGAGGTGTTCGATGGAATGCTCGAGCCACACTACTTAAGCTTTCTCCTCTCGAAGCTCGACCTCCAAGCTCCATTTTCCTCGAGATTTGTCTAGATTTAGTGGTCCGTCACGCCCCATCCCCGTCTTCACCGCCGTCGATCACCCGCGCCGATCTCATCACCGACACCACCGTGGTGAGCCTCTTGATCTTATCTTCTTTCTGAAAGGAAAAATATTCTTACTTGTATGTTTAGATAGATACTTGTATCATTTTCTTACATTTATTATTGCATCTTATATAGTGTGATGGTTTTGGTATCCGCCCCCGTCGGCCCTCGTCCTGTCTATGATTCGGATGTGGTATGTATATTATCTTTATAACTATTGGTTCATTTATTGTTTATGAAAATTATGCCGACCAACGTGACATAGATTTTATTTATCTAGGATGTATGTGAATCGGAAATGCCAACCGACCCTATTGTCGAGAGGTTAAATTTAGTTGAAGAAGAAAACAATTTGTTGAAGGAAAAAATAAAAAAATTTGAGGAGGAGAAGATGATATTGGAGTTGCATGTTGCGGATGTCGTCGATGATCACAAGATCAAGATGGATGCAATACGCTTGAAGATTAGAAAGATTAGAAAATATGCCATTCATACCGAGGCTTGGTATCATTATGCCGTTGGATCAATTGTTACCTTGGTTGCGATTATGATCGCATTTGTTTTCGCATTGAAATGTTTTACATAGTTTCAATGTATGGTTTAATTAATTAGATGCTCTGGAGAGCTATATGTTGTTAGATGAGAAATATGTATGCACTTTGGTTCTAATGTGATGATGAACTTCTATTAATTTGGACACTTAATTATATATAATGCACGCAGATGAACCGGCAATGGATGTACAGTGACAGACACACCCGTGAGTACATTAAGGGTGTGCATTAGTTTCTCGATGCGGCTGGGGCAAACAAGCAGAATGGTTTTATGTGTTGTCCATGCACTGAATGTGGGAATACGAGGTCTTACTCTAACCGGAAAATCCTTCACTCCCACCTGCTTTACAAGGGTTTCATGCCACACTATAATGTTTGGACGAGGCACGGAGAAATAGGGGTTATGATGCAAGACGGCGAAGTAGAAGACTACGATGACAACTATGTGCCCCCTGAATACGGTGATGCTGCAACGGGGGGAGCTGGTGAAGATCAAGAGGAACCAGAAGATGTGCCCAATGATGCTGCAACGGGTGAAGCTGCTGAAGATCAAGAGGAACCAGACGATGTGCCCGATGATGATGATCTCCGCCGGGTCATTGTCGATGCAAGGACGTAATGCATTAGTCAAAAGGAGAAGCTGAAGTTCGATCGCATGTTAGAGGACCACAAAAAAGGGTTATACCCCAATTGCGAAGATGGCAACACAAAGCTCGGTACCGTGCTGGAATTGCTGCAGTGGAAGGCAGAGAATGCTGTGGCTGACAAAGGATTTGAGAAGCTACTGAAAATATTGAAGAAGAAGTTTCCAAAGGATAACGAATTGCCCGATAGTACATACGCAGCAAAGAAGGTCGTATGCCCTCTAGGATTGGAGGTGGAGAAGATACATGCATGCCCTAATGACTGCATCCTCTACCGCGGTGCATACAAGGATCTGAACGCATGCCCGGTATGCGGTGCATTGCGGTATAAGATCAGACAAGATGACCCTGGTGATGTTGACGGCGAGCCCCCCAGGAAGAGGGTTCCTGCGAAGGTGATGTGGTATGCTCCTATAATACCACGGTTGAAACGTCTGTTCAAAAACGAATAGCATGCCAAGTTGATGCGATGGCACAGTGAGAACCAAAAGAAAGATGGGAAGTTGAGAGCACCCGCTGACGGGTCGCAGTGGAGAAAAATCGAGAGAAAGTACTGGGATGAGTTTGCAAAGGACCCAAGGAATGTATGGTTTGCTTTAAGCGCGGATGGCATTAATCCTTTCGTGGAGCAGAGCAGCAATCACAGCACCTGGCCCGTGACTCTATGTATGTATAACCTTCCTCCTTGGATGTGCATGAAGCGGAAGTCCATTATGATGCCAGTTCTCATCCAAGGCCCTAAGCAACCCGGCAGGAGGATTTTAACCTTAAGGCGTTGCTGTTCGTGACCATCAACGATTGGCCCGCTCTCAGTAACCTTTCAGGACAGACAAACAAAGGATACCATGCATGCACGCACTGTTTAGATGACACTGGAAGTATATACCTGGACAAATGCAGGAAGAATGTGTACCTGGGTCATCATCGATTTCTTTCGACCAACCATCAATGTCGAAAGAAAGGCAAGCATTTCAAAGGCGAGGCAGATCACCGGAAGAAGCCCGCCATGCGCACCGGTGATCACGTGCTTGCTATGGTCAATGATTTACACTACGTAATCTTTGGGAAGGGTCCCGGTGGACTAGCTGTTCTGAATGACGCTGAGGGACATGCACCCATGTGGAAGAAGAAATCTATATTTTGGGACCTACCCTACTGGAAAGACCTAGAGGTCCGCTCCTCAATCGACGTGATGCACGTGACGAAGAACCTTTGCGTGAACCTGCTAGGCTTCTTGGGCGTGTATGGAAAGACAAAAGATACACCTGAGGCACGGGAGGACCTGCAACGTTTGCACGAAAAAGACGGCATGCCTCCGAAGCAGTATAAAGGTCCTGCCAGCTACGCTCTTACGAAAGAAGAGAAAGAAATCTTCTTTGAATGCCTGCTCAGTATGAAGGTCATGACTGGCTTCTCGTCGAATATAAAGGGAATAATAAATATGCCAGAGAAAAAGTTTCAGAACCTAAAGTCTCATGACTGCCACGTGATTATGACGCAACTGCTTCCGGTTGCATTGAGGGGGCTTCTACCGGAAAACGTCCGATTAGCCATTGTGAAGCTATGTGCATTCCTTAATGCAATCTCTCAAAAGGTGATCGATCCAGAAATCTTACCAAGGCTAAGGAGTGATGTGGCGCAATGTCTTGTCAGTTTCGAGCTGGTGTTCCCACCATCCTTCTTCAATATCATGACGCACGTCCTAGTTCATCTAGTCGACGAGATTGTCATCCTGGGGCCCGTATTTCTACACAATATGTTCCCCTTTGAGAGATTCATGGGAGTCCTAAAGAAATATGTCCGTAATCGTGCTAGGCCAGAAGGAAGCATCTCCATGGGCCATCAAATAGAGGATGTTATCGGGTTTTGTGTTGACTTCATTCCTGGCCTTAACAAGATAGGTCTCCCTAAATCGCGGTATGAGGGGAGACTGACTGGAAAAGGCACTCTTGGAAGAGACTTAATAATATGCAGGGACGGATATTCTTGGTCTCAAGCACACTACACAGTTCTACAGAACTCTACCTTGGTGACCCCGTATGTCGATGAACACAAGAACAGTCTGCGCTCCAAACACCCGGAGCAGTGCGACGACTGGATTACATGTGAACACATCAGGACTTTCAGCAGTTGGTTGGAAACACGTCTCAGAGGTGACAACACTGTTTGTGATGAGTTGTACTTGTTGTCCAGGGGACCATCTTTGACTGTATTGACTTACAAAGGATACGAGATAAATGGGAATACATTTTACACGATCGCCCAAGATCAAAAGAGCACCAACCAAAACAGCGGTGTCCGCTTTGATGCAGCAACCGAGAGCGGAAAGGATACATATTATGGTTACATAGTGGACATATGGGAACTTGACTATGGACCTGATTTTAAGGTCCCTTTGTTTAAGTGCAAATGGGTCAATCTGTTAGGCGGCGGGGTACAGGTAGACCCACAGTACGGAATGACAACAGTGGATCTGAAAAATCTTGGGTACACTGACGAACCGTTCGTCCTAGCCAATGATGTGGCACAGGTTATCTATGTGAAGGACATGTCTACCAAACCGAGAAAAAGAAAAGATAAGTAAGCGAATTCATCATACGATGAGCCAAAGCGCCACATAGTTCTTTCAGGAAAAAGGGACATCCTGGGAGTGGACGGCAAGACAGACATGTCTGAAGATTATGAAAAGTTTCATGAAATTCCTCCCTTCAATGTCAAGGCTGACCCAAGTATCCTGATAAACAATGAAGATTATCCATGGTTACGGCGCAATAAGCAAATGACATAAGCGAAGAAAAAGTAAAGACTTTCTCCCGCAACTTTGTAACACACGAACATGCTATCATTGTCCGTTTTGTACATGCACATGCTATGTGGGTGAAATTATGATACCATCCCAACTTTCAACTTTTTCAGAGTTCATTTGAAATGCTTTCATGTCTTATGGTTCGGCCCTCGTAATACCATGACCATTAGTCCCTGGCCCATGCCAACTTTTAACTTTCTAAAACTAATGGCACTAACACAAAGTTTATAATTTTAATAACCTAAAAGCAAACAGAATTAAAAATTAAAGCAAAAAACAAAAGAAAATAAATAATGCAAAAAACAAATAAAAAAACAGGAAAAAACTATTTTTATAGTAAAGTTAATCACAAAATAAAATAAATAAAGCAACAAAGAAAACAAAAAAAGTAAAAAAGTGTTTTCAAATTTGAAAACTAATGGCACTAACAGAAAGTTTATAATTTTTCTAAAACTCATGGCACTAACAGAAAGTTTATAATTTTGCTATCCTAAAAGCAAACAAAATTTAAAATTAAAGCAAAAAACAAAAGAAAATAAATAATGCAAAAAAACAAATCAAAAAACAGGAAAAACCTATTTTTATAGTAAAGTTAATCACAAAATAAAATAAATAAAGCAACAAAGAAAACAAAAAAACTAAAAAATTGTTTTCAAATTTGAAAACTAATGGCACTACCAGAAAGTTTATAATTTTTCTAAAACTAATGGCACTAACAGAAAGTTTATAATTTTGCTAACCTAAAAGCAAACAGAATTAAAAATTAAAGCAAAAAACAAAAGAAAATAAATAATGCAAAAAACAAATAAAAAAACAGGAAAAAACTATTTTTATAGTAAAGTTAATCACAAAATAAAATAAATAAAGCAACAAAGAAAACAAAAAAATTATTTTCAAATTTGAAAACTAGTGGCATTAACAAAAAGTTTATAATTTTTCTAAAACTAAAAGCATAAAGAATTAAAAAATAAAGCAAAAACAAAAGAAAATAAATAAAGCAACAAAAAAATGCCACCTACTGGGCCACCACGGCCTGAATACGACTAGAAACCCTACCATGGGCCAGGATTCAGGCCCGCAGCAGGCCCAGTAGGCCCACAGGCATTGTAGTGACAGATTAGGCATTGGTCCGAAAGCCTGCAGTTGAGAGGAGCTCGAGAGGGTGGGCGCAGCAGCGCTTATAAACCACTCCTGAGCCCTCTCAACTAGCGAGGTGGGACTAAACTTTTGGGCCCGGGGCAGCACAAGGCCATTCGTCCCGGTTGGTGCCACCAAACGGGACCAAAGGCCGCCGCTTCCCGCCCTTTGGGCTGCTGAAAAGAGGCCTTTGGTCCCGGTTACTGGCACCAACCGGGACTAAAGGGGGAATTAGTCCCGGTTTATGCCACCAACCGGGACTAGATCTTGGACTATATAACAAACAGTTGTGAAAATTTCCAGTTTGCATCGCCAGTTCCCCCCTCCCCCACCGACGACGCCGTCAGGCTGCTCCACCTCGCCGTCTACGCCGCCGCCGCCAACGTCATCGCCTCCACGAGCCCGCGTCGTCCTCATAGCCGGCATCCCCGAGCCCGCCATCCTCGTCGTCCCCGTCGCTGCGTGCCTCCCCGAGCCCACCCCTCCTCGTCCCTGTCGCCGGCCGCGTGCCGTCCCCGTCACCGTGTGCCGCCCCGAGCCTGCCGTCCTCGTCGCCGGACTCCTGCCATCGCCGCCCCCCTCAAAGTGAGCCCCCCCTTTCCCATGGTCCCGATCGAGTGCGGCCCTTGCTCTCTGCCCCTGCTCCATGGTCGCCGCCGGCCCCGATGCATTGAAGAGTAGAAGGAGAGGAGAAGGAGAGGAGAGGAGAAGGAGTGGAGCAGCAGCAAACTTTTCTGAAATTTCTGAATTTTTTTTACAGATATGAACAGTGCATATAGATGGTGTTTCATCAAATGCTAGATGGCTTTGGGAATTTTTAGGATTTATGATATTTTTTGTGGTGAGGTACTGATGCAAGACAAAGGTGATGGCAAAATTTCAGAATTTTTTGATTGGTTTAGAATAGGTTTTCAGCAAGGAATTTGAATCTGGTTCAAATTTCATTTGAATGAAATTTAAAAAATTTAAACTATGGATCAGAAGGTTTTTGGTGAAATGGAGTGTGGGTACTGTCATGAAGTTGGAGTAATTTTTGTGGTTGTAAAAGAGTTAGGAAAATTTAGAATGTGCTAAATATGTCAAAAATGTCAAAAATTTATGTGAAAAAGAATGAGAGGAAAAAGGAAAATAAGAAGAGGAAGAAAGGAGAAGAAGAGGAGAGGAAGAAGAGGAGAAATAAAGAAGAAGAAGAAAAAAAAGAAAAAAAAGAGGAAAAGAAGAAAGGAATAGAGGAGTAGAAGAGAAAATAGAATATTCTATTTTCTCTTCTTCTCCACTATTCCTTTCTTCTTCTCCTCTTTTTTTCTTCGATCTTCTCCTCTAGCTATTCCTTTCTTCTTCTCCTCTTTTTTCGTCTTCTTCTTCTTCTTCTTAATTTTTATCGGGAACGAGGGTGTCGAGGATCGCCGAGGGGTCGAGGGTCGGGAACTAGGGTAGAGGGTCGAGGGTCATTAAGGGGTCAAGGGTCGAGGGTTTCAGGGTCGAGGGTTTCAGGGTTCTATAGGGTCGAGGGATCGAGGGTCGAGGGTTCTAGGGTCGTCTAGGGGTTGAGGGTTCCAGGGTCGTCGAGGATAGGAAAGAAGAAAATAAGAAGAGGAAAGAAAGAAGAAGAGGAGAGGAAAAGAAGAGGAGAAATAAATAAGAAGAAGAAAAAAGAAGGAAAAGAAGAGGAGAAGAAGAAAGGAATAGTGGAGAAGAAGAGAAAATAGAATATTCTATTTTCTCTTCTTCTCCACTATTCCTTTCTTCTTCTCGTCTTTTTTTTCTTCTTTTTTTCTTTGATCTTCTCCTCCAGCTATTCCTTTCTTCGAGGGTTCTATAGGGTCGAGGGATCGAGGGTCGAGGGTTCCAGGGTCGTCTAGGGGTCGAGGGTTCCAGGGTCGTCGAGGGTTCGAGGGGTCGAGGATCGCCGAGGGGTCGAGAGAGGTTTCCTAGTGTCAAAGTATTGAAGAAATCCATGGCTTCATCATTAGCCGGAAGTAACCAGGGCATGACGAAGTCCTCCAAAGTTATTTTGGAATGGTGTCCCGGATAGGATAATTTGCCTTTTTGTATGAATTTCAGCAAAGGCCTTCCAAATAACGATATTTGGAAGGCGTTGCTGAACTTTGTACCAAAAAGCGAATTATCTTATCTGTGACTCCGTTCCAAAATAACTTTGGAGAGCTTCGTACCATCATGCACATGTTACTTTCGCCTAATGATGAAGACATGGTTTTGTTGAATCCTTTGACACTAGGCAACCTTCCGACCCCTCGGCGATCCTCTCGAACAAGAGAGAAAGAAGAGGATAAAAAAAGAAGAGGAAGAAGAAAAAAAAGAGGAGAAGAAAGAATAGAGGAGTTGGTTCTTCTCCTCTATTCTTTCTTCTCCTCTTTTTTTTCTTCTTCTTCCTCTTTTTTTATCGGGAACGAGGGCCGTCGAGGGACATATAGATGTAGTGTCGTCGTTGTCGATATATACCCCCTCCTGATAACTTCAACACATGGGGGGGTCGAGGCCACTAATTAATATATATGATTCCTTACTATGATTAGGTAGCTAGTTCTACGTTTGGCACTAATATATCCATCTGTCATGTTTGAATAATAATTGCCATGTTGTAAATATTTGTAGAAACTATGGACACCGCCCGAGACGAAGCAAAAGAAGCGTTGTTGAGGGACATAATCGCAGAAGGAAGTGATGTCGTCTCGTTGTTTCTCAATGACACCGATGGTCTGGAAGGAGAGGGTGAAGAAGCTGGCTACGGTGACCTAATGCCGGTGCAAGAAGAAGAACATGAGGACGGCTCCGGTGACCCAATGCCGGTGCAACAAGGAGACTGTGATGACGGCTCCGGTGACCGAACCGAGTCCGGTCAGGTATATATATTAGTTAAGCCTGTGCTGACTAGCTGATTGATGAATTCATTGTTTTGGTATGTACACATATTAATTAAGTCTTTGTTCTTTTTTCTAGCCCTCCGGATCGAGCACAACTTCGGTAAAGAGACGAGGCCCGAAGAAAAAGTTGAGCTCGGATGAAAAGTTCGAGATCATAGCAATCGCGCCCGACGGCCAACCGATTGAACCCCTCCGGACAAAGAGCGCATTTGTTGCTCAGTGCGGGGTTCTGGTTAGGGACAAGATCCCGATAAGCATCCAGCAATGGTTTAAGCCGGCTACAGAAGACCCTGAGGTGTCTTATGTCAATGATATGCAGAAAAATGATCTTTGGACTGAGCTGAAGTCAAATTTCACCCTACCGCCAGAGGATAATCCAGAGAACCCAATTAAAGAGCAATTAATCAAGTCTTTTGCTCTTAAGAGGATGGCAGAACTATTCAGGAGGTGGAAGAAAGAGCTGAATAAGTTTGTCGAAAATAATGAGACACCAGAATTCAAGGGCAGATATGAGAAGATCAGAGATCACTGGCCCGCATTTGTGGCCCACAAGACATCAGAAAAGAGTAAGAAGATTTCGGCGACAAACAAGCAAAATGCTGCGAAGAAGATGCTTCACCATCGCACGGGGTCAGGTGGCTACCTCATAGCCCAGCCTAAGTGGGCCAAGACTGAGAATGATCTGGTTGATAAAGGGATCAAACCAGAGACAATTATCTGGCCAGACCGTTGCCGGACTTGGTTCTTCGGGGCTGGCGGAACCTTGGACCCTGTAACAGGGAAGTGCATTTGGACGAACGATCAAATGGACATAACAGTCAGGAAGCTTCAGCAGTATATCGAAGCAGTGCAGCAAGGGAAGTTCTTTCTAGACAGAGAGAACGACGAGCTCACAATGTCCCTCGGGAATCCTGAGCACCCTGGACGGACACGAGGCACGCCAGGCTCCATTCCATGGAAGGTTGGGTTTCCGGACGCAGGCGGTTACAAATCCCATGAGAGGAGGAAAAAAGTGCAGCAGACCCAAATGTAGGCGCTGCAAGCAAGGGTAGACGCGATAGAGGAACGAGAAGCAAATCGCAGCAAACGTACTGCCGAAGCTTCCCCCGAAGCTACCCCGCCATCTCAGCATAGAAGCAGCGTGGCTTCCACCGAGCTGCTTCAGCCGGAGCATGCCTTGATGGCTCCTGCCAGCTATCCCGTGGATGCTATCACGGAGTCTCAAAATTGCCACCTTATGACACAATGGATGAATTTGAAGGTCAAGGCGGCTGTTGGCTCTGTTTATCCTACTGAACCCGGCACAACTTTTCACTGCCGGCCGATTCCAGTAGGATATGCTAGGGTGATCGTGGATGAAATAACGGAGGGATTTGAGGACCTCCAGCTTGACCACCCTACCGGTGAAGGGGAGACTCGGCTGGGGTCTGCTCTGAAGACTCCATGCCTATGGCGGAAGGAGCTCATCAACCTTCCAAATTGGACGCCTCCGCCTCCTCCTCCTCCTCCGGCGAGTCAGGGCACTCCGCCTCCTCCACCACCTCCTCCTCCGGCGAGTGACGATCAGGGCCCTTGGCCGGCTCCTTCTCCGGCGCGTGGCAGCACTCCGCCTGCGCCGGCGCGCCCGAGCAGCCAGCCTCCTCCTTCTCCGCCTCGTCAGCAAGGGCGGAAGAGACCCGCCGCCGCTCCAGCAGCTGCTCCGACGCGTCGTAGTCCTTCTCCTCCGCCTCGTAAGCAAGTAAAGAAGACAACTGCTTCGTCTGCTCGGCCGGCGTCTAGCAGTACAACCAGAGGCGGGAGGACATACAGATTCGGTCCTTCTCTGAAGAGTCCACAGAAGTTACCATACGAGAGGACCCCGGAGGAGAACGCGAAGATCGCGCGAACCGAAGTGGATGACTGGTTTCAAGGGTTGAGAGCAAAGAGACATCCACCTCCGGAGGAGAAGGTAGATCCGGTGAAAGTGAAGCGCACTCTGGCTGCCCTGGCAAAACCACCCAAGTCTCCGCCGAAAGGCAACTATGAGCGCATTATTGCAAAGACATGGGCCGAAGCGGAGCGGTCGGGAAGTACAGTCAGTGATCAAAGGCTGAAAGAACGACGAGCAGCTGGGAAACAAATTGCCCAGCTCGGCGAACAAGCGAAGCAATCGTGCCCCCCCCCCTCAAGGTGCCTAGCGACATCATCGATCCGAGGATGGTGCCCGGTTATGGCAATGTTGACGATTACCTGCCCGACGATGTACATTATGATCCCATGAAGGTGCAGATACACAGATACGAGTACGGGAAGCCTCTCGTCAAAGATGAAAAATCTTTAACAACGATGATGCGAAGATTACATGATTGGTACTTGAAAATCTGCAGAGAGTCTGAGGGGAGGAGTACTTTGTATGCGAGAGTTAAACCGAAGCATGACCTCGTTGGAATTGAACTGTTGCCTATTCCATTTGAGGAGTTCTATCAGTTTTTCAATCAATTGGCCCTCGATAAAACAACGATCACCTGCTACTGTCTGTAAGTACTACTACTTCTGTCATTAAGTCTCTCTATATAGCTCATCTCTTTCATTGCATGTATTTATAATTATCCTCACTATATTATGCAGAATGAAGATCGCCGAATTGAAGAAAAGACAAATCGGTGATATTGGGTTCGTTAACACATATCTCATAGATGCAACTGAGGTTGAACATTGTCCCGGAGATACCGAGGCCAACTTGCTACGATCATTCAAAAAAAATGAAAACAAAGATATAATACTCTTTCCTTACAACTTCAAGTGAGTGTTACTGTCTTGTGCATATTCGGTTTCCCTTATATATTAGTCCAGGTTATAGTAATGCAATTGATGAGTTATGCATGCGTGTGCAGTTTCCACTATATTCTCCTAGAGATTAGGCTTGAGTAGGGAGTAGTAACCGTCTTGGACTCTAAACCAAAAGATCCCCAGGAGTATGCGGACATGACTGAAATCCTCAAGAAGTAAGTTAAATCAATCATTATCCACCATATCAGCAACTTTGTTCATTTCCTGATATCAAGTAATTGTTTTCTTTGTCCGGCAGGGTTTGGTGAAAATTCACCAGAAAAGTTCCGGGACTGCCGAAGGAGCTGGAATTTAGACACCCGAAAGTAAGTACTATAGTAGCATGTTCCGCGCAACTCCTAGTGATTTAAGCGCTAGTTTCATCAATACCATTTAGCATTCTTGCTTATCAGTTTGATTGACCTCTATTTCTTGTAAAGTTGTTGTGGCAGGAACAAGGGAATGATTTCTGTGGATACTACGTCTGCGAGTCCATCCGCCACACGACCTGTGAGCGGGGCGGGTACTTTGACAAACAATATGAAGTACGTAAATAACAACATTCACAATTTTATTTTATTACCATCATTTGTATTGATCTTCATTCATTCATATATATATGTATTGACCCCCTTCTTCAAATTAGATGTTTCGGAAGCGGGATGAACTCCTAGCACCAGCTCATGCGAGCAATTAAAGAGGAATTGGCGGCATTCTTTCTTGACCACGTGATCGCTGAAGACGGAGAATACTATGTGGACCATGAGTCCGTATGATTATATTTGTAAGAGATAATTATTGTATATATGTAGCCGGTAGTGTCGGATAGATATACAGAACTTGTTGTTCGACCAATCTCCCGGAGAAGGAGAGGTGGTCGATATCACTTCTCTCTGTATGCATATATGTTCATGACGATCTTCTGTTTCCTTCGTTTGCTTACTAGCTAGCTAGCGTGTCTAGTCCTCTCTATACGTATGTATAGTACGTAGCGTCGACCAAGCACGGACATAAGAGAGGACACTTCTCTCTATTAATTATAGCTAGCTAACACAATATATAAAACACCTAAATTAACCCCCTCAATACCCCCAACCCCCGCCCCTTTCAAAAAAAAACAAAAACCCCAGCCACAGAAATGCTGACGCGTGCATGCCTATTGGTCCCGGTTGGTGCCACCAACCGGGACCAAAGGGTCTCCTGCCTGGTCTCCGCGCACAGGCCACGTGGAGGCCCATCAGTCCCAGTTCAGGATTGAACCGGGACTAAAGGGACAGGGCATTAGTACCGACACTTTAGTCCCGGTTCAGGAACCGGGACTAAAGGCCCTTACGAACCGGGACAACAGGCCCTTTTTCTACCAGTGAGATGAATGAGCTTTCTGAGGGAAAAAAATCTATTTTCTAACAAAATAATCTTTCGATATTAAAATGAAAACAAATCATCGATACTATAAGTGTAAATATCTACTTACAACTTGAATGGCGGCTGAGAGTTACCCTACCAAACCATTGGTGTTTACTGATGGGCATGACATGCGTTTGGATAACTCCCAAATTTTAGATCTCACTCACTAACATTTGATTTACTTTTTGGTTTTATTGATAGTAGAAGACTACGCTAGTTAGTGGAGCGTGAAAAAACTTTCTTTTTAGTTGTCCCTCTTGATTTTGAGCACGAGCCATGTCGGCATATTTAAAACCAAGGTACCCAGAGGCCAGGGCATAACTATAGATGGACCAGCCCAAAAAGCCACGTCGGTAAGGTTTTTAATTTCGGACATGGAAAAATTTCAGACGTCGCTGAAATATGCAAAAATTTAGAAACTGGGAACTTATTTCGGATTTTGAGTTTCAAAAATCAATAATATTTCATGTTTTTTAACCTAATTTAAATTTTAGTTTGAATTTGGCGCAAAATTTCATGGTTGCAATTATTACGAACCCCACCGAAATATGTGAAATTTCGCTGAAATTTTGAACCCTCATTACATGAAGAAACTACATTGGAATTCCACTTGACAATTAGTACTACAACATCCAGAAGGAGCCAATTACATGGCCGCATGCAGACCTTTGTGTAGGTTTACTTCCAAGTAAATCTATCCTCGTTAAACCATATCTACCAAAAACGTCAGCAGTGACGTTTTGGGACTGTGCTAGGTGTCCCGAACACGCGCCTCCTCAGCACAAGTGCCTCCCATGCTGAAAACTTTCACAGAGGCCATGTGAGGTCATGTTCCCGACCACACATTCAATTTGTGTGCAGGCTACGGTGCATAGCCTACCGCTGTCAGGGGTGACAAGTGTCGAGAAGTCCGCCTCGATCATCAAATGCGACTACCACACACCGCCGACTCTCTCGGTCAAGGCTATCAATGCCACATGCTCCCGCATGGACTTCATGGAGTTGCTATTTCTTGCGGACGTCAGGCAACATATATCTTTTTATATTATAGAGTGCAATTTAAAAAAATTCAATTTTCTCACACAAGCGTTTGATTGCTAATATATGCCTATGTTTTTCTCATGGCTTTTCAGCAATAGTATTGATGTGTAATGGTATGATGCATCAAGCATGATATGTTCTATGTATTAGCGATTTATCTTTTTCTAGAATCTCGGTAGGATTTATTTTGGCAGCAAACTGATTTTTTATCCCCAATTAAGCCTTTCACTTACTATATTTGTTACAGGTTATGCTGCATTATACTTGCTGAGATGCAATTCCTTTCCTCTGACTTTGGACTCGTGATGTTTCTGACAACATTACATAAAATTTTGCAATTTGCTCCATCCAACAGGTTATGTAAAACCGCCCTTCCCAATAGGTCATTATATATCACCTGGAAATTGAAGACATCGACTGATAATGTATTTGCAGAGTCTATGATGTATATACCCATCTTTAAATATGTTCCCTAGAATTTTTCTTTCCTATTAACTGATTCATGGAATGATTCCATGAGATGGCCAAATACATTACTTACGTATAATGCATATATGTGCTCCAATTTTATCTGTTAACACCTTGACATATTGATATTAATTGTAATAATTAGTATTAATTTTTTTATTTGTGGGCGCATGTTTCTTGCCTGCTGGATCATGCCCATTCGAAGAAGGCATGGTCAATTATTATTAGATCTTATTTTTGTTAGGTGCTTTTGTATGGCTTATTTATTCCTACCTGAATGTAGGAACATATATCAATAGATATATTTGTTTTCTTGATTTTCCAAAAAGAACCGGCACAGGAAGCTGAGGTCACTGCTTTGATTTTTAAATAATTGTTTCCTATTAGTACAATATTTTTATCCTCCATTGGTTCCAGAACTAAATTATGTATTAGTTTGCATCCATGCAGTAGGGGAAATATTTTGAAAGCTGTTCACGTCCAGTTAACATTGATTGCCACATATAGCGATCATGTCCAATGTGGGAAAGGTGATACATTCATTATTTGTTTGTGAGACTCGATAATAGAGGTGAGTGCTTTTTCCATTTATCTGTTGGAGATGATGTTTGTCGATTTAGTGTTCAATGTAGCGGCTTGTTGCTTGAGGATACGTTGTGGCTCACACCCGAAATACGCTTCAATTAGTTTTACAGTAAAAATAATACATCACTTAGTATTATTATGATGGACTCACTACTAGGGAAAACCTTATACAGAGAGGTATAGCAGTACCGCTGGTTAGAAAAAAATCGAATTGCTACTTAGCAGTAGCGCGCGTCAACAAAGGGCGCTACAACTATGATGGTAGCAGTAGCGCGTTTGCACGTAAAAGCGCTACTATTATAATTCCCACACTATTGCCGCTAGGAATAGTAGTGGTGATCTTGCGGAAAGCACCCTACCACTAAGTTCCTTGTAGTAGCGTGCTTACAGTGCGGAGCGCTACTGCTAAGAAAAAGAAAATAAAATGAAAAAGAAATAGAAAAGTAAATGAAAAATGAAAAAAATAGAAAATAGAGAAATGAAAAAAATAAAATGGATAGAAAAACAAAAGAAAAAGAAAAATATAGGAAAAAGGAATAGCAGTAGCGCTTGTTCTCACAAAGCGCTATAGCTACTCTAGCAGTAGCGTTTTTTATAGGCCCGAGCTATTGCTAAGTTCCTTAGATAAAAGGAAAAGAAAAAGGAAAATAAATTGCTACTTCCTATAGCAGTAGCACGTTTTGGTAGAAAGCGATGTAGCTAACTTAGCTATAGTGGTTTTTTTTCTACAAGCGCTAGTGCTATTTTGACTTAACCTCGCGTGAGCTCAAAATTTTGCTAAGTCCTTTCCCCCATCTTCCCCTATCCCCCCACTCCTCTGTCGCCATCGTCGATCGCCCTCCTCGAGCACGCCCTTGATGCCAGCCGTCGCCCGAGCCCGCCCTCGACCTCACCGCCGCCGCCCGAGGCCGCCCTCGATTTCACCGCCGCCGCCCTCGACCTAAGCGCCGCCGCCCGAGCCCGAGCCCACCCTCGCCGCCGACCGTAAGCCTATCCCTCTCCTCTCCCTGCCTCTCTCTCTCTCTCTCTCTCTCTCTCCCTCTGCTAGGGAAAATTTCATATGTTGCTGTTGTGATGATGTTCATATGAACCCTAGGTGTTCATATGAACCCTAGATTTGGTTAGGACAGTACGAATTTTTTTAGCATTTAGGAAAAATATTTAGCATTTTTTTAGGAAATAGCTAGGGATTTTTTTTATGAAAATGCCTAAACAGTAATTCCATTTAGCTTTAAATTAATAGAGGGTATACATATAATAGCATTTAGCTAGGGCATTAACAAAGGGTATATAAATTAGCTATAAATAACAAACAGTAGCATTTAGCTATAAACAAGAAACAATATCATTTAGCTATAAATAAAAAACAGTAGCATTTAGCTATAAAAAGCGGTAGCATTTAGCATTTAGCATTTAGCTATAAATTAGCTTTTAACAAAAAACAAAAGCATTTAGCTATAAATAAAGAACGGTAGCTATGGCATTTAGCTATAAACAAAACTGAATTGTTTTTGTTTTCAAAAACTTGGTTAAAGTAATTGTTGCTATATAAAAAAAACAAGATTGATGTTATATGATATATGTCATTGATGTTCATTTGCATATTACATTATTTTTTATTATATCTTTTCATTGAAGTGGTCATGTTATATGCAAATTCCTCAATAGTGTTTGCTCATGTATATCCATTATTGTAGTTGCTCATGTACATGTTCTTAAGTGGTCCTGGTATATGCAACATTGAAGTGGTTCGATTGTGCCCAAGTGGCCTTTTGTTGTTTGCAGGGAATGAAGCCGAGTGGCCTATGTTTTGCCGGAATGTTGATTCATCTCCGTTTGAGCAAATTTCAGGTGCTTGATTTGTCCACTTTGTAGCAAAGGTCATGCCGAAATTTTCCGTGAATTTCGGCATGACTTGTGCTACAAACTAGGACATATCGAGTGCCTGGGATTTACCGCAACAAGAATGAATCAACATTCCTCTAAAACATAATCCTTTTTATGTCATTATTCATTTTATTAGGTTTAGAATTAATTGACTAGATTTAAGCATAGGAAACATGGCTAGTAACAATGAAAGACAGGATTCTCGTGATTGCAACGTCTACGAGGCGACAGACACCTATTTAATCCTTCTCGAGGAGCAACGGTTGATGGGCTTGAACTTAATCATTTATGTAAGGCATAGCTCTGCAAATCCTACATAGTTTAAACAACATATGCCCTGGCGACTTAACGTTAAAAGCCAGGGCCAGTTTAATGATAATTGTATATAATCAGAACAAAATATCATACCTGTGATATTTGCTCACACCCCCGGCTTATCATTCCCGTGCAGTAAGAGTGATAAGCCAAAAATTTGAACATGCAATGTTCTTTCTCCATTGTTATATATGGCCAGCTTATAACATCATAAACTGGAAGGGGAAATATCCCAAACCTTAGAGCACAATGTTTCTAAGGAATTTTAACATCATGATGTGTTGCCGACTTATAGTCCAAAAGTCAGGCCGGGTTAATAAACACTGGACATTTTCTTATCATATACTGGTCGACTTATAGTCAAAAGCCAGGCCGGGTTAATAAAAACCGGTGAATTATAATCATAAAGCTTTATAAGCCTCATCAAATAAACCTCAAAAAATCGGCCGAATAAAAACAAACGAAAAACGAGGCTTTTCATGGGCTGCCAGGTCAAAAATCGAGTGCTTTCACGGGCCGCACAGCCACTGAGTTAAACCTATATACAAACCTTATAAGATGGACCTCACATAACCAATCATCGTTTTAACATTGACAAGTTCACTGTCTGCATAAGATTGTCTTGTCAAACGTTCAGCGGGTCATTACAGGATTACCTGGGCAGAGTGGCTTACTTAAAAAGGCGGGATAACCCAGGGTTTTAGGTGAATACACCTGGCTTCCAAGCCTGGCATTTAAGTCTATTACAAGGGTTATAAAAACTCTTTGTTCTTTAAAACAAAAGAGCCCCCAAGCAATATTTTTGAGTTGTGTTCAATGGGCGCCTATGTTTGAGTTGTGCTTTTCCAACAGACTCTCTTTGGTCCCTTTAACCTGGATAGCAAGCCCCCAAGTGTTTTGTAAGCATGGTGTATAAGCCGGATCAAAGGGTAATCGTAGCTTCGCTCAATGAACAGGAAGCCCGCATGTGACCATAATAAGATAAGCCCATAAGGCGGGATACCCATGTTTGAACCGTGCATCATGGCAGCAAGTTCTCTTTGGCAACCTTTAATTTTTCTGAGAACTCAAACTTGCGAGAAATAAATTCTTTTTGAACCGGAATTTCAAACCGGATATTGAAAATTTCAAAGCTTTATGAGAGACCAATTTACCTTGAGCCGGATTTTAAACTGGATATTGAGAACTTCAGCGCTTTGTGTGAGACGGATTTCCCTTGAACCATAATTTTCATTTAGAGCCAGAAATTTTCTGACGGCCTTTAAATTTTCATCAATATGACAGTAAACTCCGGGGCCGAGTTATTTTTCCCTTCAATGACACGAAGTTCTTGAGTCTGCATTAAACTGGCAATCATTACAGAGTCATATCATTGTAGCCCCTGAGTCTTAAGACGACTTGAAGAGTTGTCTTGAGATTCTTCATATTTAACCGTGATATAAACCGGTATGAGCCTTTCAATAGCTCAGAGATATAATACTCCTCTTTGCAGTAGACAACTTGTCCTGCAGTAAAGAATTTGCAAGCCATGGTAATTGTTCTTTAAAAGAAAACAATATGAAACATAAAAACATACTGGATGGATTTCACCTGATATGTTTGGCCAGAAATTATCCACCGCGGAGTTGATGATCACCATGGTGAAGCTGAAATCAATCACGGCCGAGTCAGCCGTGGGAGCAGACAGATAAGTCGGGCGCGACGTTTGTAATCTAGTGCGGACGGGAAGAGTCGGCAGCGGCGTTGTAAGCCAGTGCGGACGAGAGAGTCGGTCGCGGTGCTGGAAACGGCATGGACGCAGGCAAGTCGGCCATGGACACGGGCAATGAGTCGGTTGCGTGTGTTGATGTAGCGGGGGTGGCAATTTACGCAGGACGAGTGCTAGCGCAAAAATAATATTTGCTCACGCCCTTTTGCAACACCTTTTTGTAAGGAATAATGGTCCTATGAAAAAATATCATAGACCAAGTAATTGTTCTTTGATGAAAACAATATGTGTTAATAAAATAATTGGATAGACATCACATGATTTATTTAGACAATGGAAGATCCGCGTCTGTGAATAACCTCTGGTAACTTCAACGGTGTTTTAGCCACCCTCTTCGTTAGAGACAAGACCGTAGTGAAGGTGGAGGCTTTAAAGCGCTGGAACCGGGCGGCTTAAAACGGATCCTCCGGGTCATTATAAACCGGACCGTACGAAGGCAAGCCGTACACGTGTCCGCTGGATGGCACGATAATAATGAATACTGACGCTGCTTCGGTAGTATTGATGGTGCGTCTGTCTGAATTGGGCGCTCGAACAATTTGTTGGAAGCGACACAATAAACGCCATCAAATAACTATGGAGCTGAACAGTTCTTGGTGCTTCACGTGGGATACCTTTTAACTTTATTCGACCTAGTACTGCTGGCAGATCAAATTCTTTGGTCAGCTGTTTCTTCCATAATGGGTTCTTTCTTTTCTTTCCCTGCCTAATCTGCACTTATTGTTTCTCCTCAGCTCTTGAACTTTCCTCAGTCTATCACCAGCAAATACTTTTGAGAAGGCCACTTCGAGTTTTCTCCATCCCATAATCTTGCCTTGCTGAGCCTTGAAAAATACTTGAACCTGCTGCGATACGCTGCTAAGCTGCTGCTCCCACCTTCTGCTTCTTCTCCGAGGACGAGTCTGACTTGTCTCTAAGCCGGGACGCCCAGGGAGCAGGTGCAGCGACTTGGCGTCTTCACCAGGCAGGTGCGCGAGGCAATGGTTGGCATCCGATGGTCCACCTGCTGCTGGCAGTGTGAGGCGGAACAGCCGGGTCAGCCGTAGGGGACGAGGCGGGGCCAGGCCGCAGCGGCGGCTACCGGTGCAGGGCGACGACGCAGGTCGCGGAGACAACTGTAAGTCAGGATGGAGACGATCCGAGCCGGTCCGGTCCCGGTTCGAGCAGGCGTTTGAAGCGGCCGCCGGCGGTCCGGTCCGGACCGGACCGAGCAGCGTGGCAGGCCTGTTCTCAGGGACCAGACCGGCAGCGGTGAGGCCCGGGCCGGACCGAGAGGACCGGCGGTCTTGTTTCCATGTGTTAGCAGTTGTGCTGCTGCTCACCTAGATAGCTGACCAAGGGACATGCATGCAGCACGATCCCCGCTAACCTACACACGATGTGCACGTCGCGCTCCCTGTAATCCAGCGCTCCGCGCGCCCCTGTAACCCTATATATACATGCGATATAGATCGGCAACACCCAAGGTGCTCTGCCCAATTCCTCCTACTGTCTACATGGTATCAGACGCCGGCCTCTCCCAGCGCGTGTAAGCCTCTTCCGCTGCCGTTTCTTCTCCGGCGAGCATGACTACGCCGCCGCCTCCTCCACCACCCCCTCCTCGCCCCAGACGTGGCCTCACCGACGCGCTTGAGGATGCCGCCTCGGCCACCCCTCGTCCCTCTGCACCTTCCCTCCTTCCTCCGTCAGCACTCGGACTCGGAGCTAACCCCGGCGCCCTCGTCGCCAGCGCACCCTCTGCGGTGACCGCTGCCATCCCCGCCTCCCCGCTCGCCGCAGTCTTCATCAACCACCATGTTCCCATCGTCCTGACTCTGCAGCCCCCGAACTTCTCGCACTGGCGCACACTGTTCGAAGTCATGTTCTAGAAGAGCGGCGTCCTCGCTCACCTCAACGGCGCCCCGCGTCGTGCTGATCCGGCGTGGCTTCAGGACGACGCCCACATCCTCTCCTGGCTCTACACCCGCGTGAGTCCGGAGATCTTCGGCCTCATCCATCAGCGACACGTGACTGCGGCGGAGGTCTGGGCCTCCATCATCTCTCTGTTCATGGAGAACCAGGAGCATCAGGCGGTGTTCCTCGCGACGGAGTTCTGCCGCATCGAGCAGGGCTCCTCCTCCGTCATCACCTACTTCGGTCGCCTAAAGGAGTGCGCCGAACGCCTCGCTGACCTCGGGCAGTCCGTGAAGGATCGGGAGTAGCTTCTGAACATGTTCCGAGGTTTGCACCCTCGCTTCGTTATGCCATCCCCATTCTCACTATGCAAACACCATTCCCTTCCTTCCTCCGCTGTCGTGCGTTCCTTCTCCTCGAAGACAGCCGCCAGACCGCGGACACCACCTCCGAGATGGCGCTCCACGCCGCCCGCACACCTGTGCCGCCCAACTCCGGTGGTGGTGGCAACCCTCGCCGCCAGGGAGGCGGCAACTCCGGCGGGGGGCGCAACCGCGGCAAGGGCAAGGCCGTGGACACCTCTGGTGGTGGCTCCCACTCCGGCGGGGCATTTTCGTCGCGCTCCCCCGCCCCTGTTACGCCATCCAACGTCGCGCCTTGGACCGGCATGGTTCATGCGTGGCCGCTGCCGTGGCGCCCACATGCTCCGGGCGCAGGCGTGCTCGGCCCACGCCCCGGTGCTCCACACCCCTTCGCCGGCATCGCCTCGTACTACTCCAACGCGCCTCCCAGCAACGGCGCTCCGCACCCGATCCCGGCGACCGCCCCTCCCGTGCAGTGGACTGCCGGCGCTGTGCCGCCGCACCCGCTCTACGGGGCGCCGTCTACCGCTGGAACGGGTGGCCAGTCGCCTGCTTGGGACCAGTCTGCCCTCGTACACGCCCTCAACAGCATGCACGTCCAGCAGCCGCAGCCGGCGCCTCCAACCGCCGACTGGTACCTCGACACCGGCGCCTCCGCGCACATGGCGTCCTCCTCTGGTATGCTCCTCTCATCGTCCCCCTATACTTCTTCTGCTATTACAGTTGGTGATGGAAGCTCGCTCGCCGTAACGCACACCGGACACACCTCCATTCCCACCACCACATCTCCGCTCCACCTACACAACGTCCTCGTCTCCCCCCACCTTCTCAAAAACCTAATCTCCGTCAAAGTCCTAGCTAAAGATAATCCTGTTAACGTCGAATTTGACGATCACGGTTTTTCTGTTAAGGAACGAAGGACGAAGCGGGTGATTCTCCGATGTGATGATGACGGCAATCTCTACCCCGTGTCCACGTCCAAACCTCACCACGCCCTCGCCGCCGTCTCGACCAACATTTGGCACCAACGACTTGGTCACCCCAGCCACGACTCCCTCCACAGCACTCTGCGCTCTTCGTCCACACCAAGCCATGGCACACTGTCGTCCATATGTCATGCTTGTCAGTTAGGCAAAAGTGTTCGATTACTGTTTAGTTCTTCTGATCATGTGTCGTTTTTCCCTTTCCAACTAGTTCATTGTGACGCGTGAACATCACCTGTACTCAGTGTGTCCGGCTACCAATATTATCTAGTGCTACTTGATGATTATAGCCACTTTGTATGGATGTTTCCTTTACGACATAAATCAGACATGTTTCCTACAATCAAAACCTTCCATGCGTTCGGTCGCTACCACTTCCACCTTAACATACTCACCCTCCAAAGCGACAACGGCCGCGAGTTCGACAACGCTGCCTCGCGCTCGTTCTTCGCCTCCGAGGGCATGCAGCTTCACATGTCCTGTCCTTATACGTCGCCGCAAAATGGGCGCGCCGAGTGTGTGCTTCGTACACTCAATGACATCTCTCGTACCTTGCTGACTCTCGCCTCCATGCCGTACCACTTCTGGGCTGAGGCCTTGAGCACGTCCACTTTCCTTCTCAACCGCCGGCCTTGCCGTGCCCGCCACAACCACACACCATTCTTTCTTCTGTACGGCACACACCCTGCGTATGCATCCATGCGTGTATTTGGGTGTCTCTGCGACCCCAACCTCGCATCCACAACTCCTCACAAGCTCGCCCCATGCTCACATCCGTGCGTTTTTCTGGGCTACTCCCCCGATCATAAAGGCTACCGCTGCCTTAATCGCAAGAGCGGGCGTGTCATCACATGACGTCATGTCGTCTTTGATGAAACACAGTTCCCGTTCGCCGCCATCACTCCCCCCGACGCCGCGCCTCCGTCTGACGACACCGAGCCACTGCCTCCACAGCTCCACATCCCTCATCACCCTCGCACCCTCCACGCTCGTTCAGACGCAGCTCCCACTGCCCCAACAGTCTCTACCATCAGCCCTCCTTGCGCCGATGCAGCGAGCACGGCGCCTCCGGTCACCCCGTGCCCCAGCGCTGTGGTGACAGCATCGCCCGATGCGCCCACTTCCGTTACCGAACCACCCGCTACCGAACCCACTCCCTCCCCCACACCCACTCCTGCTCATCGCGCTGCCCCTCCGACTTGCGCTCTCCGCAGGACCGTTCCCTCCCATCCCATGACCACGCGCGCCAGCTCGGCACGTTCCGTCCAAACCCGCGCTATGCCGATGCCAACACCGCCACGGTCACCATCCAGCCCTCGCCCATACCCAAGTCCGTTCACGCTGCGTTGTGCGACCCCCATTGGCTTACTGCAATGCAGGATGAGTACAGGGCACTGATGGCCAACAGGACATGGACGCTCGTGCTGCGGCCGCCCGGCGCCAACATCGTCACCGGCAAGTGGCTGTTCCGGCATAAGTTCAAGGTTGATGGTTCGCTGGAGAGGTACAAGGAGCGATGGGTCATCCGGGGTTTCTCTTAACGCCCTGGTGTGGACTTCGACGAAACCTTCTCGCCGGTCGTCAAGTCTGCCACAATCCGGGTCGTGCTCACCATCACCGCCGCCCGGGAGTGGCCCGTCCATCAGATGGACGTGAACAACGCCTTCCTCCAGGGCTTCCTCACTGAGCGGGTGTACTGCCAGCAACCTGCTGGCTTCGTCGATGAGCAGCACCCCGAGCACGTCTGCCTCCTCGACCGCTCCCTTTATGGGCTCAAGCAGGCCCCGAGGGCGTGGTTCGACCGCTTCGCCAGCTTCCTCCGCACCATCGGCTTCACCGCGGCCCGCTCGGATCCCTCGTTGTTCGTGCTGCGCCAGGTCGACCAGGTGGCCTACCTGTTGCTGTACGTCGACGACATTGTGATCACCGCGTCCACGCCGGCGCTCCTTCACCAACTTCAGCAGCGCCTCCTCTCCGAGTTCTCCATGAAAGACCTCAGGACCCTCCACTACTTCCTCGGGATCAGCGTCGTCCGCAACGCACACGGCTTCTTTCTCTCCCAAAGCAAGTATGCCGAAGAGTTGTTGGACCACGCAGACATGTCGAACAGCAAGCCGGTGAGCACGCCGGTCGACACGCGCCACAAGCTCAGTCGGGATGCGGGAGCACCGGTCTCTGATCCATCCGAGTACCGGAGCCTGGTGGGTGCCCAACAATACCTCACCATAACGAGGCCCGACCTCGCCTATACCGTGCAACAGGCATGTCTCCACATGCATGACCCGCGCGATCAGCACCTCACTCTGGTCAAGCGGATTCTGCGGTATGTCCGCGGCTCCTCCTCGCACGGCCTTCATCTGCACCGACCGGCCTCCCTCGACCTCGTCGCATACTCCGACGCCGACTAGGCAGGGTGACCCGACTCGCGTCGCTCCACGTCCGGCTACGCCGTCTTCCTCGGCGACGCCCTCATCTCCTGGTCGTCCAAGCGTCAACCCACCGTCTCGTGCTCGAGCGCCGAGACGGAGTACCGCGCCGTCGCCAACTCCATTGCTTAATGGTGCTGGCTGCGCCAACTCCTCGGAGAGCTCCATGTCCCGCTCCGCACGGCTACGATCGTGTACTGCGACAACATCTCTTCGGTTTATATGGCGGCGAACCCAGTTCATCACCGGCGCACGAAGCATATCGAGCTCGACATCCACTTCGTGCGAGAGAAGGTTGGTCTTGGACAGCTCCGCGGATGTGATGACGAATGTGATGACGAAAGGGCTACCAACACCGGCGTTTGAAGAATTCCGTTCCAGCTTGTGCATCCGACCACCCGACGTTGCAGCTGCGGCGGGGTGTTAGCAGTTGTGCTGCTGCTCACATAGATAGCTGACCAGGGGACATGCATGCAGCACGATCCCCACTAACCTACACACGATGCGCACGTCGCGCTCCCTGTAACCCAGCGCTCCGCGCGCCCCTGCAACCCTATATATACATGCGATATAGATCGGCAACACCCAAGGTGCTCTGCCCAATTCCTCCTACTGTCTACACCATGGTGGTCATGGCGAGGCGGTGGTGACCAGATTGTCGGCAAGAAGATGGGTGTTGTGACAGAAACAGTGAACAAAGGCAGCAGCGAGGTGGGAGACGTGCGTGGGTGCTGTGGCGAGGTGGGCGACATGCACGAGCGCCGGCGGCGAGGTGGGCGATGTGCCATGGGAAGTGGGCTCTGAGTTGCGGCGGTTAGCCATGAACATTCCTTAGAAGTTTTTTTCGTTGCATGCAACTAATGTGGGACGTGCATGAGCCCACGATTTTCTGTCTGCGGGTGTTGCCATAATTAGAGGACTAAACCTGACGTGAAGTTAAATGTCAAATGGCGCCGCGATTTGCGGATCAAGCCTTGTTTCTCTTGTACTTTTGTATTTCTTGTTCGACTGAATAAAAGTGCGGAAAGTTAACACACGAACAGGACTGAATACAGTCATATTCAGTTATGGAGGTGCACATTTATGCAAGATATATACATGTAGGTGCCGCCACTAACCCAACTAACTCCCGAGCTAAGCTCCACTAATCCTGTACACACGATAAAGACGCACACAACTAGGCAAGGTTTACGGAGAGAGCAACGGGTAGACCTGAACATACGCTTCACCAAAAGGAAAACGGCAGCGTAGGATCAAGGCACATGATTATAGGCAGAGCGTTTCTCCCACGATTTGCACCTTCCGAAAAATACTTGCCTGATTTGTTGGACGCGAAAATCACGGCCGATCGAGCTTTTTCCCCCAGTTGATGGCCTGCGTGTGTGCTATGCTGAAACGGCTGCCATGGCAAGGGTCGAGAACGCGAGATCGTCCGCGGTGCACGCACGACAGTGATGGCGACCGGCGGCGAGAGGCTATGGCGCATGGCGAGGAGAAGGAGGAGGGAGTGGGCAAGCTTGGGGACATGGTGGTTCAGCCGGGGTCTGCCGTTGGCCGCGATGACGACGAACAGCGGCGGCGCTGCCATTTTATTCCTCGGTCGGACCGTTAAAGACCGGACCGGACCCAAATTTTCGGGCCGTATTTGGCAGACCGGACCGACCCTTTTCACTAGCGGTCCAAGACCGAGCGAGATAGAGCGGCCTCAGCAGTGGTATGCAGGGACAAACGGGGTAAGTATCTAGGGGCCTCGGCAGTCATCTATGAAGGCCGATCTGACCCTACCATCCTTGAGGCTCAGGCTTGTAGTGAGGCTCTCTCACTTGCAGCAGATTTACATAGTCAATCCTTCTGTGTTGCATCTGATTGTCTGGAAGTGGTGTCGAATATACAAGTTGAAGCTCCTTGCAACTATCATTCCATCTTGCAAGACATCAAACATCAATGGCGGCAATTCCAGGATGTAGAGTTTATACATGAAAATAGAAAGCACAATGGAGAAGCCCATGCCTTGGCGAAGGCTGCGGCTTCTCTAAGTCCCGGGCGCCACGTGTGGCTTAGCATCTTGCCCGAAATTATCTGTATCCCTATGTTTTTGAACATCTAATAAAGGATACAGCAGCTCAAAAAAAAAGCTGTAAGAGCAAGGGCGAGGCCTTGGCCATAGAGGCCAGTTGACCGCAGCAGCTCAGCGCGAACAGCAGAGGGCGAGTCGTGGCGATGTACGGTGACTCAACAATGGATAGGCGAAGATGCGGAGGCCGGCCGACACGGCGGAAGAGAGCTGGCCGCAGGCAGAAGGGGACCCGGTGATGGCTCAGAGCCGGCTGGCGGAGCCACGGTTGGCCACAACAGCGGAACAGGCAGCGGCGGCTCGGCTCCGCTGCGTCTGAGGGGGAGCTGCTTGTGGCGCGGTCGGAGAGACGCCGGCGAGACGAATGACGAGGGCATGACGGCGACACCTAGCCCAGAGGCGATGGGAGGCCGTGAAGTCGGTTCGGCGACTTGAGGCGCTCGTAACAGCAACAGAGGAGTCTGATAACATGAGTCGGCCTTTCGGGCCATGGGCCTTGTCGTCCGTCTGACCCGCCGTCGGGGTCATCAGTGAATCGCCAAGTATCAGCCGGGTCACGGGTGAGTCGCCGATTTCGGCCGGGTCATGCCTCGGGGTATATCCCCGACAGACATCGAGACCGGTGTCGAGACTAGTGCTAAGACCGACACCGGCGTTGAGACTGGCGCTGAGACCGACACCGGCGCTGAGATTGGCGACGCCGGTATAGAACCGAAACCGAAGAGAATACGGCACCCAAACCGGGTCAACACTACTAGACTTGTGGTCATGGAGGTGGACTCCAGCAATTTGAGCCAAAAGAGCCCACGGAAGCGCGCACATGCTACGGCAATCAAATGTGCTGCATCCTACGGGCAACCACCACCATCAACGATGAGAAACTAAAGAAGATACCCAATATGGAGCACTCCCTCCTAAGGAAGCTACACCAGGTATTCTTATTCCCGGGCCAGGATGGAATCAAATATACTCGACCGTGGCAAGACCCGGTAATGAAGAAGATAAACAAACCCGCCATGCACAAGTTTAGCGGCGCGTTGTCTGCCTGGAAAGTAAGGGTGAAATATCGGATCATGGTCAAAAAGGAACCATACTCTGAGATTGTAAAGGATAATCCGACAATTACAGAAGAGCAATTCCAAATATTCAAGGTAGCTTGCGTTGCCGAAGCTGCCAAAGAAAAGTCGAAGTACATGAAAGGGCTTCAAGAGAGGAACCTGGGGTGCCACCACCTCGGAAGTCATGGTTACGCGGGGAAGAGGCCCATATGGGCCAAGGAGGACGCGGAACGCGAAAGTTTGGGGATCACAGACCCCTTGGCGGAGTTCACCGTCCCACAGGAGCATGACGTCGTCAGGGCCCGGTACCATTGGGACCCAGTCAACAAGATTTTCGAAATGGACGCGGTCACGACGGAGTACATGAGGCTGCTGGTAATATTTTATTTACCCCCTAATTTTAGCTTCTGATCAATTCGACTGCATGTTTAGTCACATTTGTAAATGATCCTTGTTCCTTTTGCAGAAAGAGCAACACAGGATTGCGGTCGAAAGTGACTCGCCATCTGAGGCGTTGGCGAGGCCCAAGTGGGACGCCCCATTCAACCGGGCCTTGAACATATTGAAAGGACTCCCGGTGGACACTCGGCCGTCGTATGGACGCGTGCACGGCGTCAGAGACGACACCACATGGAAGAAGTACTACCGTGAGACCACTGAGGAGAGAAAGGAAAGACGGAGGTTAAACAAAGAAAACATCGACAAGAAGATTGAGATTCTGGTTGATAAGAGATCAGCTGAGACAGTCAAAGTAGCGGTAGATGCCGCAAGAGAGGAAATGGTAGCTTCATATGGTGTGTTGATTCCGGCTATCGTCAGTTGGAGCAAGCAAAATCCAGATAGAGACACAACAGACTTTCCCCTTTCCAACTTGTTCAGGAGCAACTCGTTTAGCGTTGCACCAGCACCTGCTCACGCAACCGCACCTGCTCCCACACCTGTTCCCGCATCTGCTCCCACACCTACTCATAGCAGCCCGTCCTCCGTCTCTGGCGTGCTCGGCAGGGCATCGTCTTTGGCCGAGCTCGACACCCTCACGATATACCTGTCAGATCAGCCCTCTTCAATATATGTATAATCTCCCGTTTTCGTTGCCTTTTGGATTTCTTACGTCGCAGACATGTCTTTGCAGGCCGACGTAACCCCATGGACCACACTATACACCATCAACGTCCAGAAGGTGGACGTGGGAAATGCGATGATAGTGAAGCCAAAGGAAGATTTGTTCCATAGCCAGCCGATCCCCTTGACGTCTTCAAGGTTTCTGTGGCCAGTGCCATATCGGCCCATGATAATTCGGCACCTCCGGTAGCACTAGGGGGAGATGACGACGAGATCCCACGGCGGATTGGCAATTGCAAGAGTTGGGTCCTGCTATGGCCGAATAGTCTACTTCGTCCGGAGGCGGCCCGGAGCACACCCACGACCACGCAGCCTCAGCAAGGTATGAACACCAACACCCCAACTACCCAATTAGCATCGTCTGTTGTGTCAGGTGATAGCGGACGACGTGAGGAAAAGGCTCCATTATGATGTCACCACCATCGAAGAAGCAATGCATGATATCGATGCCATCGATGAGGATGATGATGACCCTCTACAGTATTTCAATACTTGTTCCTATGACAATGGAGGATTGATGGCTCAGCAATACGAGTACTCAGGGTTTGAGCGTGATGAGTTGGCGCCTGAATTGCCGGAGGATGAATGTATTATAGCTCACTTCTAGTAGTAAAGAAGCATAGGAAGAGACCGACGAAAGGCAAAGCTGCCTTTATGAGTCAGCCGCCTCCGCAGCCTTGGGTTGAAGACCGTATACCTATCATAGGTGCGGCAAAATACCATATCCCCGGTGATCCAATCCTACCGAAGGCAGCGGTACGACGATCTAAGGAGACTTCATGACGATGTGCTGCGGAGAGAGAAAAGCCTGATCGCCTCGATAAATCTAGGATACCCGCTCTATGTGGTTAACGTGCCGCAGCAAAGGTTGTACGTCGATACATTCCACGCGGAAAAGTTCTTCCATCGATTCGATTACATCTTCGACATGTTTCACTTGGAAAAGCTCGATTTTACGTTTGTCCGCTTTTTTGCCTTGTACATGAACTACATCATTAGGATTGAGTAGATACCTTATATCTGTGTCGCTGACCCGTACTTCATGCACAAGAGCTTCTTGGCAGTCTGCTCAAACCACCGTGAATACGCGAGTAACTACATCGTTGATTTCATTGTCAGCAATAAGGACAAGGAGACAATTCTCGTGCCTTATCATCCCATGTAAGTCATCCGCGGATATACTTCCTTGAATTTCAATCATTCATTTGCACGCGTGGAGGCTAATTTGACGTGTACTTATTTTGCGCAGCGACGGCGCACCGTCCTCATCCTCCTTTACCCCTGATTCTTCCAGCTCTTTACTTGGACTCGTCGAAGAACATGAAGAAAAAGGATTACACCCACATCAACTCTATTCTTGACAGTGCTATCTGTAGCTACGGCCTACGGGATGGAGGATCACGCCCAAGAAGACAAGGAACCGCGCGCCCGCCTTTGGCCATAAGACCGACTTCTGGTGCATCCAGCCACTGAGTGGTACTCTCAGTGATGGATTCTATGTCCTCCACCACATGCCGGAGTACAGACGGGATCAAAAGAACCTTCACATGTCACCTAGATCCGGTGATGCCAATATTCTGCAATGGGCAAAGAGAGATATCCCGGATCATCGACTCCAAGCTAAGTTCTATCACATCCAGCGTGAACTTGCCAAAATCATCATGAAGGAGGTCCTCGAGTAAACAGGTATGTTCTACGAAGAAGGGCAAATATCGCGGGAAGACGTCTGAACACGCGTAGCCGCTTGTGTCTCGACCTGAAGCCTTTCACTGCGCTCGAGGACTATCTCCGTGGTTTGGATGGATGGCACGACATGTTGGAGTGATTGACAATGTGTCCGTTTAGTCGATACTTTCTCTATGACAAAACTTTGAGTTATGCATGACGAAACTTTATTTGTGATGTAATTAAACCGTCCTCCTAAACTAGCGAAGATCACTCTAGTTAGGGCATTTTGTGAAGGAAATATGCCCTAGAGGCAATAATAAAGTTATTATTTATCTCCTTATTTCATGATAAATGTTTATTATTCATGCTAGAATTGTATTAACCAGAAACATAATACATGTGTGAACACATAGACAAACAGAGTGTCACTAGTCTGCCTCTACTTGACTAGCTCGTTGGTCAAAGATGGTTATGTTTCCTAACCATAGACATGAGTTGTCATTTGATAAACGAGATCACATCATTAGGAGAATGATGTGATTGACTTGACCCATTCCGTTAGCTTAGCACTTGATCGTTTTAGTTTACTGCTATTGCTTTCTTCATGACTTATACATGTTCCTATGACTATGAGATTATGCAACTCTCGATTACCGGAGGAACACTTTGTGTGCTACCAAACGTCACAACGTAACTGGGTGATTATAAAGGTTCTCTACAGGTGTCTCCGATGGTACTTGTTGAGTTGGCATAGATCAAGATTAGGATTCGTCACTCCGATTGTCGGAGAGGTATCTCTGGCCCTCTCGGTAATGCACATCACTATAAGCCTTGCAAGCAATGCGACTAATGAGTTAGTTGCGGGATGATGCATTACGGAACGAGTAAAGAGACTTGCCGGTAACGAGATTGAGCTAGGTA
Source organism: Triticum urartu (assembly GCF_003073215.2). Lineage (NCBI taxonomy): Eukaryota > Viridiplantae > Streptophyta > Magnoliopsida > Poales > Poaceae > Triticum > Triticum urartu. The sequence goes on from NC_053024.1 coordinate 12,928,658, forward strand.
TTGAGATACCGACAATCGAATCTCGGGCAAGTAACATACCGATGACAAAGGGAACAACATATGTTGTTATGCGGTTTGACCGATAAAGATCTTCGTAGAATATGTAGGAGCCAATATGAGCATCCAGGTTCCACTATTGGTTATTGACCGGAGACGTGTTTCTGTCATGTCTACATAGTTCTCGAGCCCGTAGGGTCCGCACGCTTAACGTTCGGTGACGATCGGTATTATGAGTTTATGTGATTTGATGTATCGAAGGTAGTTCGGAGTCCCGGATGTGATCACGGACATGACCAAGAGTCTCGAAATGGTCGAGACATAAAGATTGATATATTGGACGACTATATTCGGATACCGGAAGTGTTCCGGGTGATTTCGGAGAAAACCGGAGTGCCGGAGGGTTACCGGAACCCCCCGGGAGAAGTAATGGGCCACATGGGCCTTAGTGGAGAGAGAGAGAGGGCCGGCCAGGGCAGGCCACGCGCCCCTCCCCCTATGGTCCGTGGACTAGGGAAGGGGGGTGGCACCCCCCTTTCCTTCTCCCTCTCTTCCTTCCTTTCCCCCTCCTAGTAGGAGTAGGAAAGGGGAGTCCTACTCCTACTAGGAGGGGGACTCCTCCTGACGCGCCCTGCAAGGGCCGGCTGGCCTCCCCCCTTACTCCTTTATATACGGGGGCAGGGGTGTAACGCCCCGAGACCGATGTGCCAGGTGTCTTCCAGTTATTCGCTGTCTTTGCCATGACATTCGCTTGCGTGTTGCATATTATCATGTCATCATGTGCATTGCATCATCATGTTTTCAAAACTTGCATCCGTCCCGGCCTCCTTGTTCTCTCCGTTGTCCGTTCTTAGCCCAGACACACTTGCACGCGCCCGCGGCATGTCCGAAATAGTATTTTATAAGTGGCCGCAAAATGTTCTCGGAATAGGATGAGAGTTGACGTGTGGTCCTACTATAGTGTAGATAGACCGCCTGTCAAGTTTCATCGCATTCGGAGATCGTTTGATGCCCCAACGGATAACTATAGCGGCAGTATAGCCGGTCTAGCGTTGGACGTTTTCGGTCTCTAGAAACCGTGCCGGGCTGCGTCTCTCCCCTCTTCTCTCAGACCAACCCGCTCTTCTCAATCTGCCAGGCCTAACGTAACCTCTCTCGTCAGCCCGCGGACCTCATCGCGCACGCGTCCGAAAGTTGTCCCGGACCCGACCCGGGCAGTCGTCACCGATGGGTCCGGAACATCCCCAAACGTGTACAAAACATCACCATTTTCTCATTTGGATTTCCAAGCCATTTATTCTTGATCTTCGGATTTCAATCAGATGATCCAAACTCCCCTCTTTCCCTATATATATTGACTCTCTAGTCTAATTTAGGACCTAACCTAAATTTTAGGCCTCATGTCCCATCCACCCATCGCCACCGCCGCCACTACACCACCTTTCCCTTGGGATCTCCCCGGCCAGATCCCCCCCAACCTAGCCAACCAGTTTTCCTTCTCGGATCCACCGCCGCCTCTCACCATCTCTTCCTCGTTTTCGGCAGCAAGCCAACCAGTGCCTCGCCCTCGCGAGCACGCAAGCCATCGGGAGTCTTCCAGCCCCTGCTCCCGCGCGCCCCTACCCCGAGCTCCTCTCGTGCTGCTCCCTGCTCCCTCGCTCTCGTTTGGATCGAGGGGAGGAGCCCCTCGACCCTGCGTCACCGCCAACCTCCACGCCGGCGAGCGAACCAGCAGCCACCAGATGAGAGCCAGCCGCCCCCCTCCTTCTCCACCTTCCAGTGCTCCTCCCGTTTCCCCCTCTCTCAACTCTCTCTCTGTTCCTCTCTGCCCCAGGATGAAGCTCCGCCGCCATGGATGGGGGAAGCCCCGCGCCGAGCCGCAAGCCCCTGCGCCCCCTTCCACCGGAGAACGTCGTCCAGATCCGCTCGGTGCCGCCCCGTTTTGCCGTTCCTCGACGTCCCTGCACCTTCCAGCACCGCCGCTGCCTCAATTCCATCGTGCCGTCCTCGGCTTCCACTTCAACGAGCAGCAGGAGCGCCGCTCATCGTCGTTGACCTGCAGCCGCGCATGGACTCCCGCCCCTGGGGCCGCCTTCGGTTGCCAAGGTCCAGCCTGCTCCAGATCCGGCCGGCCTCTGCCAAGTCGCCGCTGCCTTCAGCCCTCGACGATGCCGGAGTTTGCGCCGCCGCTGCTCTGTTTCTGCTTCTGCTTCCTGTCGAGCAGAGCAGCGCGCCCGCTCCTCCCTGTCGCGTTGACCACGCACTCCCCTGCATCGTCGCTTGGACCTCCTCTGCTCCGGCCCAGCGCGCCGCTAGGGCAGGCCAAGGCCCAGCTCCCTCTTCGCCCCAGCCACGCACAGGCCTCAAGGCCCAATGTGAGCAGCACCCTGGCTTTTCCTCTATTGGGCTAGCCGGATTCGGCCCGATATCAATTTTTTTTTAGTTCTGCGATTTAGTTATTATTCCAGAGAATGACAGTTTTGCAGTTTAGTCCCTAGAGTTCATGCATTTAATAACTAATTAACCGTGCATCGGATTAAAACAATTTATATATGAAATATGCTTAGTTTTTCATCTAGTTTCTTAATATGCCACTTTCATCTATGTTTAAAATGTTTAAAATGATGTTTGCTTATATTTGCCTATTGCCATGCAAAAATGATTTATTTCATAACTAAATAACCGTAACTCCGAATTTAATAAACTTTATATGTAAATGGGGTAGAATTTTTCCTAGTTTAACATGGTGGCATTACTTTGCATGTTGAACAACTCTAAAATATGGTTTAGGGCAGAACAGTACCAAATCTATAATATGCTCATAAGGAGTTTCCGGACTTGTTGTTTGTTGTTTCCGGCCTCATTTAAACTTGACTAGATAGGTAGTTTTCTTTGCTTCACCCTCTTGCCATGTTTAACAACATTTAATATTGTTGGGTACATAAACAAGATCGAACTAAATACGTTATTTGGTGTTTTGGCAATATGCACCCCGATGCATATTGAGCTCCACTTAATTTGTAGGATTGTTTGTGCATGTTGCCATGCCATGCTTCATTAAACCGGACATGAATCATACTTGGCTGTGCATCATGCCATGGTTGCGTTTGTGAGGATCCGTTCGGCTACGTTCGTTTGTCTTCCTCATGGACTCGTTCCTCTTCCTTACGGGATTTCAGGCAAGATGACCATACCCTCGAAATCACTTCTATCTTTGCTTGCTAGTTGCTCGCTCTTTTGCTATGCCTATGCTGCGATACCTACCACTTGCTCATCATGCCTCCCATATTGTTGAACCAAGCCTCTAACCCAGCTTGTCCTAGCAAACCGTTGTTTGGCTATGTTACCGTGTTGCTCAGCCCCTCTTATAGCGTTGTTAGTTGCAGGTGAAGATTGAAGTATGTTCCTTGTTGGAACATGGAGTTGTTGTTCCTTGTTGGAACATGTTTACTTGTTGGGATATCACTATATATCTTATTTAATTAATGCATCTATATACTTGGTAAAGGGTGGAAGGCTCGGCCTTATGCCTGGTGTTTTGTTCCACTCTTGCCGCCCTAGTTTCCGTCATATCGGTGTTATGTTCCCGGATTTTGCGTTCCTTACGCGGTTGGGTAATAATGGGAACCCCTTGACAATTCGCCTTGAATAAAACTCTTCCAGCAATGCCCAACATTGGTTTTACCATTCGCCACCTAGCCTTTTCTTTTCCCTTGGGGGTCGCGCGCCCAAGGGTCATCTTTATTTTAACCCCCCCTGGGCCAGTGCTGCTCTGAGTGTTGGTCCGAACTGAGCTGCCTGCGGGGCCACCTCAGGGCAACTTGAGGTTTGGTTTTACTCGTAGCTAGTCTCATCTGAGTGTGCCCTGAGAACGAGATATGTGCAGCTCCTATCGGGATTTGTCGGCACATTAGGGAGGTGTTGCTGGTTCAGTTTTACCTTATCGAAATGTCTTGTAACCGGGATTCTGAGTCTGATCGGGTCTTCCCGCTAGAAGGAATATCCTTCGTTGACCGTGAGAGCTTGTCATGGGCTAAGTTGGGACACCCATGCAGGGATTTGAACTTTCGAAAGCCTTGCCCGCGGTTATGGGCAGATGGAAATTTGTTAACGTCCGGTTGTAGAAAACCTGAAGTTGACCTTAATTAAAATGCATCAACCGCGTGTGTAACCGTGATGGTCTCTTCTCGGCGGGGTCCGGGAAGTGAACACGGTGTTGGAGTTATGCTTGACGTAGGTTGTTCTAGGATCACTTCTTGATCATAGTTTCTCGACCGTGCTTTGCCTTCTCTTGTCGCTCTCTTTTGCGTATGTTAGCCACCATATATGCTAGTCGCTTGCTGCAGCTCCACCTCATACCTTTACCTTGCCCATGAGCTTAAATAGTCTTGATCACGAGGGTGCGAGATTGCTGATTCCCCGTGGCTCACAGATACTTCCAAAACCAGCTTGCAGGTGCTGTTGAACCATGCAGATGACGCAACCAAGCTCAAGGAGGAGCTCGATGAAGATCTTGTCCTTTGTGTTGTTTCGTTCTAGTTGATCAGTAGTGGAGCCCAGTTGGGGTCGATCGGGGACCTTGTTGCATTTGGGGTTCTTCTTTTATTTTGGTTCCGTAGTCGGACCTTGATTGTATTTGGATGTTGCAATGTTGTATTCATGTATTTGTGTGTAGTGGCGATTGTAAGCCAACTATGTCTCTTTTCCCCTATTGTATTACATGGGTTGTTTGCGAAGATTACCTCACTTGCGACATTGCTTTCAATGCGGTTATGCCTCTAAGTCGTGCTTCGACACGTGGGAGATATAGCCGTGTCAAAGGCGTTACAAGGGGCACCCTAGGACACACAAGTTGATTGTTCCAAGCCATGTGCGGTGCCCCCCTCCACCATAATCCACCTCGATCATATCGTAGCGGTGCTTAGGCGAAGCCCTGCGTCGGTAGCAACATCATCACCATCATCACGCCGTCATGCTGACGGAACTCTCCTGTGAAGCTCTGTTGGATCAGAGTTCGTGGGACGTCATCGAGCTGAACTTGTACTGAACTCAGAGGTGTCGTACGTTCGGTACTTGGATCGGTCAGATTGTGAAGACGTACGACTACATCAACCGTGTACTCATATCGCTTCCGCTTATGGTCTACGAGGGTATGTGGACGATACTCTCCTCTCCCGTTGCTATGTATCACCATCATCTTGCGTGTGCATAGGAAATTTTTTGAAATTACTACTTTCCCCAACAGTGGCATCCGAGCCAGGTTTATGTGTAGATATTATATGCACGAGTAGAACACAAGTGAGTTGTGGGCGATACAATTCATACTACTTGCCAACATGTCATACTTTGGTTCGGCGGTATTGTTGGATGTCGGCCCGGAGCGACATTACGCGTACGCTTACGCGAGACTGGTTCTACCAACGTACTTTGCACACAGGTGGCTGGCGGGTGTCAGTTTCTCCAACTTTAGTTGAACCGAGTGTGACTACGCCCGGTCCTTGTTGAAGGCCAAAATAGCACTAACTTGACGAAATATCGTTGTGGTTCTGATGCGTAGGTAAGAACGGTTCTTGCTCAACCCGTAGCAGCAACGTAAAACTTGCAACAACAATGTAGATGACGTCTAACTTGTTTTTGGAGGGCATGTTGTGATGTGATATGGTCAAGGCATGATGCTATATTTTATTGTATGAGATGATCATGTTTTGTAACGGAGTTATCGGCAACTGGCAGGAGCCATATGGTTGTCGCTTTATTGTATGCAATGCAATCGCCCTCTAATTGCTTTACTTTATCACTAAACGGTAGCGATAGTCGTAGAAGCAATATTTGGCGAGACGACAACGATGCTACGATGGAGATCAAGGGGTCGCGCTGGTGACGATGGTGATCATGACAGTGCTTTGGAGATGGAGATTAAAGGCACAAGATAATGATGGCCATATCATATCATTTATATTAATTGCATGTGATGTTTATCCTTTATGCATCTTATTCTGCTTGATTGACGGTAGCATTATAAGATGATCTCTCACTAAATTTCAAGGTACAAGTGTTCTCCCTGAGTATGCACCATTGCCAAAGTTCGTCGTGCCGAGACACCACATGATGATCAGTTGTGATAAGCTCTACGTTCACATACAACGGGTGCAAGCCAGTTTTGCAAACGCAGAAATACTTGGGTTAAACTTGACGAGCCTAGCATCTGCAGATATGGACTCAGAACACTGAGACCGAAAGGTCGAGCGTCAATCATATAGTAGATATGATCAACATAGTGATGTTCACCATTGAAAACTACTCCATTCACATGATGATCGCTCATGGTTTAGTTGATTTGGATCACGTGACCACTTAGATGATTGGAGGTATGTCTATCTAAGTGGGAGTTCTTAAATATGATTAATTGAACTTTAATTTATCATGAACTTAGTACCTCATAGTATTTTGCTTGTCAATGTTGTAGTAGATACATGGCCCGTGTTGTTGTTCCGTTGAATTTTAATGCGTTCCTTGAGAAAGCAAAGTTTAAATATGATGGTAGCAATTACACGGACTGGGTCCGTAACTTGAGGATTATCCTCATTGTTGCATAGAAGAATTATGTCCTGGATGCACCGCTAGGTGTACCACGCGTCGGCAACTGCAGACATTGTGAATGTCTGGCAATCACGTGTTGATGACTACTCGATAGTTTAGCGTGCCATGCTTTACGGCTTAGAACTGGGACTTCAACGACGTTGAACGTCATGGAGCATGTCAGATATTCCAGGAGTTGAAGTTAATATTTCAAGGAAATGCCCGGATTGAGAAATATGAGGTCTCGAATAAGTTCTACAGTTGCAAGATGGAGGAGAATAGTTCTGTCAGTGAACATATACTCAGAATGTCTGGGTATAACAATCACTTGATTCAACTGGGAGTTAATTTTCCAGATGATGGTGTCATTGACAGAATTCTTCAATCACTGCCACCAAGCTACAAGAGCTTCGTAATGAACTATAACATGCAAGGGATGGATAAGAAAATTCCCGAGATCTTCGCAATGCTAAAGGATATGGAGGTAGAAATCAAGAAGGAGCATCAAGTGTTGATGGTCAACAAGACCACCAGTTTCAAAAAAAGGGGTAAAGGGAAGAAGAAATGGAACTTCAAGAAGAACGGCAAAACAAGATGCTTCTCAAGAGAAGAAACCCAAGTCTGGACCTAAGCCTGATACCGAGTGCTTCTACTACAAAGGGACTGGTCACTGGAAGCAGAACTGCCCCAAGTATTTGACGGATAAGAAGGATGGCAAGGTGAACAAAGGTATATGTGATATACATGTTATTGACGTGTACCTTACTAAAGCTCGCAGTAGCACTTGGGTATTTGATACTGGTTCTGTTGCTAATATTTGCAACTCGAAACAGGGACTACAGATTAAGCGAAGATTGGATAAGGACGAGGTGACGATGCACGTGGGAAATGGTCCCAAAGTTGATGTGATTACCGTCGACACGCTACCTCTACATCTTACTTCGGGATTAGTTACAGGCCTAAATAATTGTTATTTGGTGCCAATGTTGAGCATGAACATTATATCGGGATCTTGTTTGATGCGAGACGGTTATTCATTTAAATCAGAGAATAATGGTTGTTCTATTTATATGAGTAATATCTTTTAGTCATGCACCCTTGAAGAGTGGTCTATTTTTAATGAATCTCGATAGTAGTGATACACATATTCACAATATTGAAGCCAAAAGATGTAGAGTTGATAATGATAGTGCAACTTATTTGTGGCACTGTCGTTTAGGTCATATTGGTGTAAAGCACATGAAGAAACTCCATTCTGATGGACTTTTGGAATCACTTTATGGTAACAACACCTACTTTAATATTTTAGCTCTCTGATATAATACAAAGTTATCCACTTCATACCCACAACGTAGTTTTATTTCTCGTTTCTAGTTGGAAGCAAACGTTCGGTGTACGTAGAGTTGTATCAGTGGTAGATAGGGCTTGAGAGAATATTGATCTTACCTTTAGCTCCTTGTGGGTTCGACACCCATACTTATCACTTCCACCTTTGGAAATTGCTACAATGATTCCCTGTACTTGGGGATTGTCAATCATCGCCGACAACGGCTCGCAGTTCACTAGCAATCTCTTCAAAATGTATTGTGCTAACCTTGGAACACAGATCTTCTACGCCTCCATGGCGCACCCCAGGAGCAATGGCCAGGCCGAACGCGCCAACGCGGAGGTCCTGAGGGGCTCAAGACAAGGACCTTCAAGAAGAAGCTTGAGGCCTGCGGCAGGGGCTGGCGCGACGAGCTCCAGTCCGTGCTGTGGTCCACCCGCACCATTGCCACCAGGCCGACAGGCGAGACCCCGTTCTTCCTCGTCTATGGAGCAGAAGCGGTTCTCCCACATGTGATCAGGCATCGCCCCACGCGGGTCCTGGCGTTTGATGAAACACGGCAGGACGCCATGCGGGGGATGGATCTCGTGCTGGGGAAGGAACGCCGCCGAGAAGCCTCGCTCTGAGGTGCGAGGTACCAGCAGGCGCTGAGGCGGTACCACTGCTGCAGCGTCCGCTCCAGGACGCTCGAGGTGGGTGATCTTGTCCTGAGGCGGGTGCTCTCCAGGGAAGGGCTGCACGAGCTCTCGCCCATGTGGGAGGGCCCGTTTCGGGTCGCCCACGTCTCCAGGCCTAGCACCTCCAGAGGTTCTACCTGATGACCCACAAGTATAGGGGATCTATCGTAGTCCTTTCGATAAGTAAGTGTGTCGAACCCAATGAGAAGCAAAAGGAAATGATAAGCGGTTTTCAGCAAGGTATTCTTTGCAAGTACTGAAATAAGTGGTAATAGATAGTTTGGTGATAAGATAAATTGTAACGAGCAACAAGTAACAGAAGTAAATAAAGTGCAGCAAGGTGGCCCAATCCTTTTTGTAGCAAAGGACAAGCCTGGACAAACTCTTATATAAGGAAAAGCGCTCCCGAGGACACATGGGAATATCGTCAAGCTAGTTTTCATCACGTTCATATGATTCGCGTTCGGTACTTTGATAATTTGACATGTGGGTGGACCGGTGCTTGGGTGTTGTTCTTACTTGAACAAGCATCCCACTTATGATTAACCTCTATTGCAAGCATCCGCAACTACAACAAAAGTATTAAGGTAAATCTAAACATAGCATGAAACATATGGATCCAAATCAGCCCCTTACGAAGCAACGCATAAACTAGGGTTTCAGCTTCTGTCACTCTAGCAACCCATCATCTACTTATTACTTTCCAATGCCTTCCTCTAGGCCCAAATAATGGTGAAGTGTTATGTAGTCGACGTTCACATAACACCACTAGAGGCTAGACAACATACATCTCATCAAAATATTGAACGAGTACCAAATTCACATGACTACTAATAGCAAGACTTCTCCCTTGTCCACAGGAACAAACGTAACTACTCACAAAGCATATTCATGTTCATAATCAGAGGGGTAATAATATGTATAAAGGATCTGAACATATAATCTTCCACCAATTAAACCAACTAGCATCAACTACAAGGAGTAATTAACATTACTAGCAACCTACTATCACCAATCCTGTCGGGGATATACCCCGCGGTGTAAACCGGGCGAAAATTAACCCGGCCGGACTTGGCGGTTTATCTGAAGACCCTGCTGACACTTGGCGAGTTACTGGCGATCCGCCTTGACCTGGCGGTTTACAAGCAACCCACCTGGTTATTATGACTCACTGATGATCCGGCGTGCGGGACAGACGGATGACAAAGCCCAAGGCCCAGAAGGCCGGTTCACGTTAACGGTGGGCCGGTTTAAGAGGAAAAGCATGAGGAATATTTGTCCTACAAGGAGTTAAGACCTGGACTTATATCCGGTTTGTATTAGAGATAGACTAGTCTTAATCCTAATATGACTCTACATATAACCTGCCCCTTCAACATATATAAGGAGGGGCAGGGCTCCCAAAAAGGGACAAGATTGACAAGTTCCACAAGTTGGACAAATTAGGTTTAGACAATAGCTCTCAAGATGAGCACTCTTGTAACCGTGATCATCATCATCATCAATATCAATGAAGCAGGACGTAGGCTTTTACCTCCACCGTGAGGGGCCGAACCTCGTGCCTCTCATCCCGCTCAACCCCTCTCAAACTAACACATAGATGCGTTGGCCTCGCGACTAAGTCCTGACACTAAGGACATCTGTCGTGACAATTCCACGACAATTGGCGTCCACCGTGGGACTCGCGCACGGTGGTGTTGAGTTCTTGGAGGGATTTATCCTAGGGATCGGGAAGTTCACGAGGTGTTGGATGAAAAAGAGCCGGCGCAGAAGACGTCCGACGAACAGTAAAAAAATTAGGGTTTGGTGCTTTGTGCGCCGCCCACGCCACGCTGCTATCGCGTGTCGCCGAGTCCGAGGCAGTGGTTTTATATGATGAGAAGTGTCAGGGATTTGCTAGTCAAGAGGTACGCCGAGACGGACCACAAATCACCGTTACGGCTGTGCTTTGCCATCCACCGAGATTGCGACTGTTTGTTCCACGCCTACACGTCTGTTTCAAATCCCGAAGCTGTTGCCTTGCTGCTGTGACGGCACACTGCGTTAAAACATCAGATCAGATCACTATTTAATGCTAGTGCGTACTAAGTGGCTGATTTAGTACTCACGTGAAGGTTGAATCAATCGGCAAGTTCAGTTTTTTATTCCTTGCATCAATTGCCACATCCACTTCGTGAAGGCAAAGCCTAGAAAGATTTATCAAAGGGGGGCCACGACCCAGAATCGGCTACGGCCATGACTCAGGAACGGATACGACCACTGCTGCAGCATCGCTTCCAGCCGCCCGTTGCCGCTGTGCCACGGACCGGCCGGCCCACCTCCGCAGCTTCGAACTACGGGGCGTCAGGTGCATTGCGCCAGCTGCCTAGCCATGAACCTGCTCAGACCGGAGCCGCCGCCATCAGGGCCTACCTCGCTCCGCCTCCGAGTCGCCACCTGACGACCGTCTTCGGATGTCCCATGAGTCGCTTCCGAGTCATCTCCATCGTGAGCCGCAGCGCGTCGGCCGCTTGCCGTTTCGTCGGAGGCTGTAGTTTGTCTCCGCCATCGCAGTCACGTGCCAGGCTTGTTTTCCCTCTATTGATGCCATGAACCACTTCAGTTTGCCTCGCTGCCCTCCGCATCCGGCCGCTGCTCCTCTGTGTTGAGCTATCCGTTTTCGTCGATTTGAGCTGTCGCTGCTGCGCCCTGTTCCTCTCGTGCAACCTGCGCCCCGTAAACCGGATCTTGCAAAGCCATCTATTACCTTTCGTCTTTAAGGCCGCTGTGGAAAAAGTGGTTACTAACCACGCCATGACCAGAGTCAACGAAAAACAAAAAGGGGCTAGTATGCTTGGTGTTACATACACACTACGTGGAGTTGAAAAGCTACTGTTAACTTTCTTCATCAGGTGATCAACAAGTCCGTGGCGGATAGTTTCCGGCCTAAATGAATTAGGTGCTATCCATCTAAGTCTATTTTATTAAACATATTGTTTTCATCAAAGAACAATTACTTTGGTATGTATATTTTAATGTGCAGCAAAGGTGGTACCGTGTTGTGCCTATGAAGTGTACGTCAGCACCATCACGCAGCTGCGTCTACGCCCGCTTACTGATGGAACAAGTGTGCGCAAGTCGTCGCCTGTGCAGCTTAATCTACATCAACCCGCCGGAGTCGCGTTGAGCCGCCCTTGCCGTTTTGAGCCGCCGGGGTCATATTAAGTCGCCGGTCTGCCTGAGCCGCCGGAGCTATATTGAGCCGCTGGTCTGCCTGAGCCACCTCTGTCGCGATAAACGGATCATCCGTCGCCCAAACAAATCAGGTGATATCCATCTAAATTTGATTTATTAGCACATGTTGTTTTGGTCAAAGAACAAGTTTATCTTTGCCTTGGTGTGCAATATTGTTTATGCAGGGCAATTATTTATGACAAAAAATGATATTATACCTCGGAGATGGAGGCACGCCAGCATCTTTTGGCACGGGTGGTCGTCGTTACTCGGCGAACTCCCGCGCCGGTTTACAACGCCGTTGCCGTCTCACGCGGCCGCACCGGTTCACGACGACACGGACAACTCGCCCGTCCACCCTCGCGGCCGGTTCACGCGTCCGCGCCGGTCTACAACGTGGAGGACAATTTGCTCGTCCACGCCGGTTTACAACACCGGGCCGGCTCATCTGCTTAGCTCCCGCGGCCGACTCACCTGCGGGTAATTTCAGCTTCACCCGGTGATCATCAACTCCGCGGTGATAATTTCTGACCTGACGCATCAGGTGAAATCCATCCGGTATATTTTTATATTATATATCGCTTTCTTTTAAAAAAGAGGAGCCATTACTTTGTCTTGCAAGTTCTTCAATGTAGGACAAATTAAATCACAAAGCTTTGAAGCTCTCAATATCCGGTTTAACATCCGGTTCAAGAAGAATTTATCTCTTGCAAAAAGTCAAAAATTGCCAAAGAGGACCTGCTGCCATGATGCGCGGTTCAAACATGGGTATCCCGCCTTACTGGCCTGACATATTATTGGTCACATGGGGGCTTCTGCTTCATAAAGCGGGGTCTCTGGTCTTTTACATCATGTGTGGTTACACGGAGTTGTTCTGAAGCGGCCTCCGGTTTACCCCTTGAGTTTGCTTTTTAAAAGCATTGTGTTATATCACTTGGAGGATTGGTCGTGTCCGAACCAATACCATACCTCTTGATAGGCGAGAGCCACCAGATCACTTGGGGACTTGGTCACGTCTGAACCACTCATGCCTCTTAATCGGCCTAAGGCCACAGAATCACTTGGGGGCTTGGTCGATCCCGAACCATGACAATGCCACTCGATCGGCATAAATGCCACGATTTCATTTGAGAACCTGGCTGACTAGAACCATAGTTACACCTAACGGGAGCTTGGTCGTGTTCGGCCAAGGTAACACCATCTGATCAGCTCAAATAAACCCTTTTTTTGCAACATGTAGCCATTGCACTTGATTTACACTTTTCTTTGAAGGGGGGTTTTTGCTTTTTATTGCGTTTTTTAAACCGACAAAGTTTTTTAACCAATCAATTGACGGAACACAGTTCACGTCAATCCGAAGATTATTTGCCCGGTTTGATCCTTGTTGTTAACATCCTCTTATGGAGTAACACGGTGTTTATCACAACCCGGCACGGTTTTATCATAAACCGGCACAATATGGAAGGAGTTATCAGTACTCAAGATTTGGGTTATCACCCTTACTACAAAAAGTTGGTAAAACCAACGATGTGATTCAATGTCACAGGTATGATATATTTCATATTTGATTATTCTTAAGTGCAGCCTTGGTTATAAACCCAGGTTATATGTTGGGTATTATGACCCGTCTGGCGGTAAACCGCCAGGACACTTTAAACTTGTTGTATGCAGAAACAGGTTTGTTAAACCGGCCTGGCTTTGGACAACAAGTCGCCAATATATATTTGGATTGCGCCATTGGAATCATGCGCGTATAAATCATTGGGTTATATTATTCAAATAGCCAAACTTGGCTGAAATTTCATTATGATGTTGAATGAATAAGGTTTTCATACCGGATTATATTATCTTGAATAGCCAACATGGCTGGATTTTTATTATTAAGGTTTTCAAAGTCGCTATAGCGCAATGTCTACTCTTTTATCAAAGGATATGATTTATTCTACAATGGAAGGAATAGTCCCGAGTCGCTGTAGGCTTACAGCCCGGCATTTGGGGGCTACATTATTCAAATTGAGATTACATGCAAGTCTCATGTCGCTGCAAGAATGCACCATGACACTTGGGGGCTAATGCAAAGTCATTTTTACTAGTCTTATTGAAGACCTGACTCATCATATTATAATGAGCCGGCCCTTGGGGGCTACCAATTGCTCCTGTCAACAATTCAAGGTACACAAGTTTTCGTCCATAATATTGAAGAATCCATTGCTCAGTTGGTAAAGCACAAAGCTCTTAACCTTGTGGACATGGGTTCAAGCCCTATGATGGAAGTTACATTATAATATGTTATCTTCATTGAAGTATATATATTAAGTCCCGGTTCAGTATTATCTTACTAAGCCGGCCCTTGGGGGCTACACGTTGCTGTTCAAAGTTTACAAGATTATACTTACAAAGTCCCTACTCATTATTGCATAATGACCCGACCCTTGGGGGCTACACTGGTTGAAGTTTTTATGAGCATCAAGTAATTACAAGTCCCAGGTTGCTGCAAGCATGACAACCCGGCACTTGGGGGCTACATATATGGAGTATTCAGTTTTGAGATGAACAAACCGGATTTCTTCAAGGTTGAAACACTTATTGGAGCAAGTCTTAAGTTATCACTATGTTCTCCTCTTAAGACTTGGGGGCTACAGGTATTATGCATATAAAGGAGGAATATCTTCATTTTATCAGTTTTGAGCAAATCAGGAAGATCAATTACATAACCCGGTGTTGACAACAATTATGACCCGGTGCCATCAATATTTATAAACCGGCCATTTTGGTAATATTAAACCAGCAAGTTTTACATCTTCAAACCGGCTGAATATCAGATAAGTATTTTCAGACCCATATTTCTTAAACCGGCGGAGCTGAATCAAAGGAGTTATTCTTCACAATATTTCTCAGTGACAAGCCAATGTCAGCAAATTGATTATGAAGCTGGTTTGTTGACCCGGATTTCCCAGAAGGAGGAAATAACAAGGACTTAAGGATGATCAGGTACCGGTCTACAAATTTTTTTTAACCCGGAGCATAACCTGTCAAATTTGTTCTTGTGTTTATTTTGCAGCATAAGTTTACCATGAATAAATCCAAGCTAAACTTGGGGCTAATGTCGGGGATATACCCCGCGGTTTAAACCGGCCTGAAGTTAACCCGGCCGGACTTGGCGGTTTATCTGAAGACCCCGCTGACACTTGGCGAGTTACTGGCGACCCGCCCTGACCTGGCGGTTTACAAGCAACCCACCAGGTCATTATGACTCACTGGTGATCCGGCATGCGGGACAGACGGATGACAAGGCCCAAGGCCCAGAAGGCCGGTTCACGTTAACGGTGGGCCGGTTTAAGAGGAAAGGGATGAGGAATATTTGTCCTACAAGGAGTTAAGACCTGCACTTATATCCGGTTTGTATTAGAGATAGACTAGTCCTAATCCTAATAGGACTCTACATGTAACCTGCCCCTTCAACATATATAAGGAGGGGCAGGGCTCCCCAAAAGCGACAAGATTGACAAGTTCCACAAGTTGGACAAGTTAGGTTTAGACAATAGCTCTCAAGATGAGCACTCTTGTAACCGTAAACATCATCAACATCAATATCAATGAAGCAGGACGTAGGATTTTACCTCCACCGTGAGGGGTCGAACCTGGGTAAAACATCATGCCTCTCGTCCCGCTCAACGCCTCTCAAGCTACCACATAGATGCGTTGGCCTCGCGACTCAGTCCTGACACTAAGGACATCTGCCGTGACAATTCCACGACAAATCCCGGGCTTGGAGACAAGAATTGGATACAAGAGATGAACTAGGGTTTTGAGATGAGATGGTGCTGATGAAGATGTTGATGGAGATTGCCCTCTCCCGGTGAGAGGAGCGTTGGTGATGACGATGGCGATGATTTCCCCCTCCGGTAGAGAAGTTTCCCTGGCAGAACAGCTCTGCCGGAGCCCTAGATTGGTTCCGCCAAGGTTCCGCCTCGTGGCAGCGGAGTTTCGTCCCGAAAGGTTGCTTCTGGTTTTTCTTCTCGATGAAAGACTTCATATAGCAGAAGATGGTCATCGAAGAGCCACCAGGGGGCCCACGAGGTAGGGGTCGCGCCCTAGGGGGGCGCCCCCACCCTCGTGGACAGAGTGTGGGCCCCCTGGTCTTCATCTTTGGCGAGGATTTTTCATTATTTATTATAAGGTATTCCGTGGAGTTTCAGGACTTTTGGAGTTGTGCAGAATAGGTCTCTAATATTTGCTCCTTTTCCAGCCCAGAATTCCAGCTGCCGGCATTCTCCCTCCTTATGTAAGCTTATAAAATAAGAGAGAATAGCCAGAAGTATTGTGACATAATGTGAAATAACAGCCCATAATGCAATAAATATTGATATAAAAGCCTGATGCAAAATGGACGTATCAACTCCCCCAAGCTTAGACCTCGCTTGTCCTCAAGCGAAAGCCGATAACAATAAATATATCCCCATGTTTACAGGTAGAGGCATCAATAAAAATAAAATATGGACATGAAGGCATCATGATTATTCTCAAAACAGCAACATATATAGATATTGTTGTATGATTACTTATGTTCAAGTGATGATCTATTCACAATGCAAAAGTATGAATCAGAAACCTTATTGAGAACCAACAAACTATAACCTTAGTCATTGAAGCAATTGCAATTTATCATAACATCAGAAAGAGTCTATGTCAGGGCTAAAAAGCAAGTCCACATACTCAACTATCATCTAGTCCTTCATAATTGCTAACACTCACGCAATACTTGTGGTTATGGAGTTTTAATCGGACACAGAGAAAGATAGGGGCTTATAGTTTCGCCACACAACCTTTTACCTCGAGGGTAATGTCAACAATAATAACTCATGCCCCCCTACATCCAATTAGATATATATATCAGGTTCTTTCCAACATGCTGGGTTTGCCAAAGGATAAAATGAAAATGGGAGAGGTGAAGATCACCTTGACACTTGCATAAGGTAGAAGATAATAATAAAAGATAGGCCCTTCGCAGAGGGAAGCAGAGGTTGCCATGCGCTTTTATGGTTGGATGCACAACATCTTAATGCGAAAGAACGTCACTTTATATTGCCCCTTGTGATATGAGCCTTTATTATGCACTCCGACGCTTTTATTACTTCCACATCACAAGATCGTAAAAAGCATATATCTCCCACACTAATCATACATATTTAGAGAAATTTTTATTGCTTTGCACCGATGACAACTTACTTGAAGGATCTTACTCAATCCATAGGTAGATATGGTGGACTCTCATGGCCAAACTGGTTTAAGGGTATTTGGAAGCACAAGTAGTATCTCTACTTTGTGCTAAGAATTTGGCTAGCATGAGGGGGAATGGAAAGCTCAACATGTTGGATGATCCATGACAACATACTTTATCTCAGATATAAGAAAACATAACCCATTACGTTGTCTTCCTTGTCCAACATCAACTCTTTAGCATGTCATATTTTGATGAGTGCTCCCAATCATAAAAGATGTCAATAATAGTATATTTATATGTGAAACCTCTCTTTCCTTATTACTTCCTATTAATTGCAACGATGACCAAAGCTATGTCTGCCAACTCCCAACAACTTTTAATCATCACACTCTTTCTATGTGAAGTCATTACTATCAATAAGATCAATATGATCTCTTGTTTGTTCTTATTCTTTTTCTCTTTTCTTTTATTCACCCAAGATCATAGCAAGAAAATCAAGCCCTTGACTCAACACTAATCTATATTATATAGCTCACGGACTCGATTACATAGAGAGATCATAAGGCAAAACTCAAAACTAGATCATGCCATAAACTTTATTCTACTAGATCAAAATACTACTAATAGGATCGAACTAAGGAAAACGGTAAAGATAGGAGTTGTGATTGTGATACGATACCGGGGCTCCTCCCCCAAGCTTGGCTGTTGCCAAGGGGAGTTCCCATACCCATGTGATTATATCTCCTTGGTTGGTGAAGAAGGTGGAGGTGTTGTTGATGATGCGGGCTTGTCATCCATCTTCCAAGGCATGGGTTCACCATCATAGAAGGATGACCAAGTCTCCGAAATCCTCGAATCTGCAGCCAAACTCATTCTTTTGAATTTATATTCATACTCACAGTTTTGGTTTTACAGGTCATAGATTTTGGCTTGGAGGTGCTCGATCTTCTCATGTAGCTTGAAGATGGCCTCCTCGGTGTTCTTGGCATCCGGCTTGTAGTTGTTAGTGCACTCCACGAGCATCGTGTGGCTAGCGTTGATCCCACGGTCCACCATCCCCTGACACTTGAAAACTTGTTGCTCCATTGCTTCGACCCTCGTCTCCACGCTTCCGGTTCCCTTTGGTCCCTTAGCATCGCGGATGTGCAGCAACCCATCACGCATCTCAATGGTTTGAGGGTGTCGCAGCACCTCCATGAGGTAAGGGTTGATGACCTTCTCGAAGAACTTGTCCTTGGAAGCACTTGGGGACGTCATGATAATCTAGATTTGTCAGAAAAACAGCTCGAAACAAGAACAGAGAATATTTGCGTGATACGGGAGTCAAAACCTTCGGGAGAATATATAGTGAATTTCTACCGACCAAAATACGTATCGTGCAAGAAAACGGAGTCTGGAAGGCACACAACGTGCTCACGAGGTAGGGGGCGTGCCCAAGGCGGTAGGGCGCGCCCTCCACCCTCGTGTCCTTCCCGGACTGCTACTTAATTTTCTATTTTTCTAAATATTCCAAAACCGAGAAATATTGCCTTAAAAAATTTTTTGGAGTCGGTTTACTTAACGTACCACATACCTATTCCTTTTCGGAGTCTGAAACGTTCTGGAAAGTGTCCCTTATGTATTCGTCCGGGGTTACGGTTTCAATAATATTGGTTTCAATATTTATGGGATTACCTGAGATATAGTGTTTAATTCTCTGACCGTTTACCACCTTCGGATTCGTGCCTTCGAAATTGTTGATTTTTATGGCACCGGAACGATAGACCTCCTCGATAACATAGGTGCCTTCCCATTTAGAGAGAAGTTTTCCTGGAAAAAATCTTAAATGAGAGTTGTATAGCAATACATAATCACCTACATTAAACTCACGCTTTTGTATCCTTTTCTCATGCCATCTTTTAACTTTTTATTTAAACAACTTGGCATTTTCATAAGCTTGGGTTCTCCATTCATCAAGTGAGCTAATATCAAATAACCTCTTTTCACCGGCAAGTTTGAAATCATAGTTGAGCTCTTTAATAGCCCAATATGCCTTATGTTCTAGTTCGAGAGGTAAGTGA
The DNA here is from genome assembly GCF_003073215.2 of Triticum urartu. Taxonomy (NCBI): domain Eukaryota; kingdom Viridiplantae; phylum Streptophyta; class Magnoliopsida; order Poales; family Poaceae; genus Triticum; species Triticum urartu. The sequence goes on from NC_053024.1 coordinate 12,947,735, forward strand.
CATGCTTTTCCATATACCATTTTATACGGAGACATACCCATAGGATTTTTATATGCAGTTCTATAGGCCCATAATGCATCATCAAGTTTCTTGGACCAATTTATTTCTAGACCTATTGACAGTCTTTTGCAAAATTAATTTGAGTTCTCTATTACTCAATTCTACTTGACCACTAGACTGTGGGTGATACGGAAATGCAATTCTATGATTGACGTCATATTTAGCAAGCATTTTACGGAAAGCACCATGAATAAAATGTGAACCACCATCAGTCATTAAATATCTAGGGACACCAAACCTCGGAAAAATAACTTCTTTAAGCATTTTAATGGAAGTGTTATGATCAGCACTACTAGTTGGAATAGCTTCTAGCCACTTAGTAACGTAATCAACAGCATCTAAAATATGTGTATATCCATTAGAGGCAGGAAAAGGTCCCTTATAATCAAATCCCCAAACATGAAACGGTTCAATAACAAGTGAATAATTCATAGGCATTTCTTGACGTCTACTAATATTACCAATTCTTTGACATTCATCATAAGATAGGACAAACTTACGGGCATCCTTGAAGAGAGTAGGCCAATAAAAACCGGATTGCAATACCTTATGTGCAGTTCTATCTCCCGCGTGGTGTCCTCCATAAGTTTCGGAGTGGCACTTGCGTAGGATATATATGTTCCTGTTCATGCTCGGGTACACAACGTCTAATAACACCATCTACTCCTTCTTTATAAAGATGTGGGTCATCCCAATAGTAATGTCTCAAATCATAGAAGAACTTTTTCTTTTGTTGGTATGTGAAGCTAGGTGGTATGAATTTAGCAACAATGTAATTAGCATAATCAGCATACCAAGGAGTACTATGAGAAGTACTTATGACATTTAATTGTTCATCAGGAAAGCTATCATCAATAGGTAGTGGGTCATCAAGAACATTCTCTAACCTAGATAAGTTATCTGCAACGGGGTTCTCAGCTCCTCTTCTATCAACTATATGCAAATCAAATTCTTGTAGCAAGAGAACCCATCTAATAAGTCTAGGTTTAGCATCTTTCTTATCCATAAGATATTTAATAGCAGCATGATCAGTGTGGATAGTTACATTATAATCAACAATATAAGGTCTGAACTTATCACAAGCAAATACAACTGCTAAAAGTTCTTTTTCAGCAGTAGCATAATTTCTTTGAGCATTGTCTAGAGTCTTACTAGCATAATGGATACCATTTAATTTCTTATCAACTTTTTGCCCTAGAATAGCACCTACATCATAATCGCTAGCATTACACATAATTTCAAAGGGTAAATTCCAATCAGGTGGCTGAACAATAGGTGCAGAGACTAATGCTTTCTTAAGTATTTCAAATGCTTCTACACAATCATCATCAAAGACAAATGGTATATATTTTTGTAATAAATTAGTCAGAGGCCGAGAAATTTTTGAGAAGTCCTTAATGAACCTCCTATAAAATCCGGCGTGACCAAGGAAACTTCTTATACCTTTGATGTCCTTGGGACACGGCATCTTTTCAATAGCATCAACCTTGGCTTTATCAACTTCAACACCTCTTTCAGAAACTTTATGCCCCAAGACAATACCTTCATTAACCATAAAGTGGCACTTTTCCCAATTCAAGACAAGATTAGTTTCTTCACATCTCTGCAAAACTCGATCAAGATTGCTCAAGCAATCATCAAAAGAAGATCCATAGACGGAAAAGTCATCCGTGAAAACTTCACAAATCTTTTCAAAAAAGTCATAGAATATAGCCATCATACATCTTTGAAAGGTAGCAGGTGCATTACATAAACCAAAAGGCATACGTCTATAAGCAAAAGTACAAAAAGGGCATGTAAAAGTAGTCTTTGATTGATCTTTAGCCGACACTGGTATTTGAGAGAAACCAGAATAACCATCTAGAAAGCAGCAATGTGTATGTTTGCATAATCTTTCTAGCATTTGATCGATAAAAGGTAAGGGGTAATGATCTTTCTTAGTAGCCTTATTTAATTTGCGGAAATCAATTACCATCCTATATCCTGTAATAATTCTCTGTGGAATCAATTCATCTTTATCATTAGGAACAGCAGTAATACCTCCCTTCTTAGGGACACAATGAACAGGACTTACCCACTGACTATCAGCAACAGGATAAATTATACCTGCCTCCAGAAGCTTTAGTATTTCTTTTCTTACCACTTCTTTCATTTTATGATTCAGACGTTGTTGAGGATCACAAACTGGTATGGCATCTGCTTCCAAATTTATTTTATGTTGACATAGAGTGGGACTAATGCCCTTAAGATCATCAAGAGTATATCCATTAGCAGCACGGTGCTTCTTCGGAGTTTTCAATAATCTTTCTTCTTAATGCTCTGAAAGGTTAGCACTAATAATAACAGGATATATCTTCTTTTCATCAAGATAAGCATATTTAAGATTATCAGGCAACGGTTTAAGCTCAAACACGGGATCACCCTTAGGTGGAGGGGGATCCCCTAGGATTTCAATAGGCAAATTGTGTTTCAGAATAGGTTCATGTTTAAAGAATACTTCATCTATTTCCCTTCTTTCATTCATAAACATATCATTCTCATGGTCTAGCAAATATTATTCTAAAGGATCACTAGGAGGTACGGCAATAGAATCAAGACCAATAATTTCATCCTTACTAGGCAATTCTTCTTCACGGTGTTGTTTACTAAATTTAGAGAAATTAAACTCATGAGTCATATCATCTATGCCGACAGTAACAACATCCCTTGTACAATCTATGGTAGCATTAACAGTATTCAAGAAGGGTCTACCAAATATAATGGGACAAAAGCTATCTTGTGGGGAACCAAGAACAATAAAATCAGCAGGATATTTAGTTTTCCCACACAAGACTTCAACATCTCTAACAATTCCCATTGGTGAAATAGTATCTCTATTAGCAAGTTTAATAGTGACATCAATTTCTTCTAACTCAATAGGTGCAATGTCAAGCATAATTTCTTTGTATAAGTCAATAGGTATTGCACTAGCACTAGCACCCATATCACATAAGCCATGATAACAATGATCTCCTATTTTAACAGAAATAACAGGCATGCCTACCACAGGTCTAGGTTTATCTGTATCACAGGGTTTAGCAATTCTAGCAGTTTCATTACAGAAGTACATAATATGCCCATCTATATTATCAGACAAGAGATCAGCAATATTAGGTTCAACTTTTACGAACCATAGTTGAAGCTTTACCATGATCCTTTATCCTAACAGGGAAAGGTGGTTTCTCAATATAACAAGTAGGAACAATAGGATTGAGGGAGTCCTGGATTAGGGGGTGTTCGGATAGCCGAATTATACCTTCAGCCGGACTCCTGGACTATGAAGATACAAGATTGAAGACTTCGTCCCGTGTCCAGAAGGGATTTTCCTTGGCGTGGAAGGCAAGCTTGGCGATACGGATGTTCAGATCTCCTACCATTGTAACCGACTCTATGTAACCCTAACTCTATTCGGTGTCTATATAAACCGGAGGGTTCTAGTCCGTAGGACAACATACAGATCAACAATCATACCATAGGCTAGCTTCTAGGGTTTAGCCTCTCTGATCTCGTGGTAGATCAACTCTTGTATTACCCATATCATCAATATTAATCAAGCAGGATGTAGGGTTTTACCTCCATCAAGAGGGCCCGAGCCTGGGTAAAACTTCGTGTCCCCTGCCTCCTGTTACCATCCGGCCTAGACGCACAGTTCGGGACCCCCTACCCGAGATCCGCCGTTTTTAACACCGACATTGGTGCTTTCATTGAGAGTTCCTCTATGCCATCGCCGTCAGGCCCGATGGCTCCTACGATCATCAATGGCGATGCAGTCCAGGGTGAGACCTTCCTCCCCGGACAAATCTTCGTCTTTGGCGGCTTCGCACTGCGGGCCAATTCACTTGGCCATCTAGAGCAGATCGAAAGCTACGCCCCTGGCCGTCAGGTCAGATTCGGAAGTTTAAACTATACGACCGACATCCGCGGGGACTTGATCTTCGACGGATTCGAACCACTGCCGAGCGCGCCGCACTGTCATGACGAGCATGATCTAGCTCTGCCACCGAACAGCGCCCTGGAGGCCGCACCCGCATCGGCTCCGACCCTTAGTTTGGAGCCGACCGTGCCGATCGAGGATGGGCGGTTGGATGCCACCTCGGGGGCTGCGATCCCAATAGCGGTTGAGCCGAACACCAGCCCCGTACTCATCAAGACTAGTGACTCCATGGAGCCGGATTCTTCTCCGGACTCCGAACTCTCCGCGCCCCTGCCGAGCGAATCCGATTGGGCGCCGATCATGGAGTTCACGGCCGCGGACGTCTTTCAGCACTCGCCTTTCGGCGATATCCTGAAGTCACTGAAGTATCTCTCTTTATCAGGAGAACCCTGGCCGGACTACGGTCAGCAAGGTTGGGATTCGTACGATGAAGAAATTCAAAACCCACCCACCACCCACTTGGTAGCCACTGTCGACGATTTAACCGACATGCTCGACTTCAACTCCGACGACATTGACGGTATGGACGCCGATGAAGGAGACGATGAAGAATCAGTGCCTATCGAGCCCTGGAACGCCACCTCGTCATATGACGTATATATGGTGGACGCACCCAAAGATGACGGCGCGGAGCAGAAGAACGCACCGAAGGATTGTTCCCTCGAAAAGCAGTCAAAGCGGCGACGCAAGCGCCGCCCCAAATCCTGCCTCGACAGAAATAGTGATCACACTGATCCAGCACTGGAGCAGGGCGAACCGCTGCCAGACAACGGCAATCCGGATAATCAAACCGAACAAACCAATCCTATCAATGATAATGGTCCGGACGACATAACGCCGGACAGGCACTCGGAGCAGCAGAATGCCCGTAAAAGACTCGTTGCCACCGCAAGGAGCCTCAAAAAGCAGAAGCGGAGGCTCAAGGCCGCGCAAAACACGCTCCAATTCAGATGGAGCAAAATACTCAACACTGTAGCAAGGTACGACGACAATCGCCCCTCCAAGAGCTACCCAAAGCGGAAGCTGCTACCCGAATTCGATGAGGAGGCCTCAGACCCCCCACAACCATATATCAAAGCAGCCACCTGGTCGGATAGACGACCCGTCTACCACCACAGAACGTCATTCAACGCCGCTCACAATGCAACATGCGACCCATGCGAGGGCTCGCACCCAAAGGACGGTGCAACAAGATCCATCTATGGACCATGCAAGCGCGCCCCAGCATACAATGCAACACAACAAACATCCGAATATCGTGGCACACCCAGCTACAAGGGTGCCGCACACCCCCTATGTTTCACCGATGAGGTGCTGGACCATGAATTTCCAGACGGATTCAAGCCCGTAAACATAGAGGCATACGACGGAACAACAGACCCTGGGGTCTGGATTGAGGACTATATCCTTCATATACATATGGCTCAAGGGGATGATCTCCATGCCATCAAGTACTTACCTCTCAAACTCAAAGGGCCAGCTCGTCACTGGCTCAAAGGCCTCCCCGAAAGCTCCATTGGAAGTTGGGAAGAGCTCGAAGACGCCTTTCGAGCAAACTTTCAAGGGACTTACGTCCGACCTCCGGATGCGGACGACCTGAGTCACATAACTCAACAGCCCGGAGAGTTAGCCCGAAAGCTTTGGAATAGGTTTCTTACTAAAAAGAACCAGATTGTCGACTGCCCGGATGCCGAAGCCTTAGCGGCTTTCAAGCACAGCGTCCGCGACGAATGGCTCGCCAGACACCTCGGCCAAAACAAGCCGAGAACGATGGCCGCATTAACAAACCCCATGACCCGCTTTTACGCGTGTGAGGACAGTTGGCTAGCCAGATGCAGCACCAGCGACCCCAGTACATCTGAAGTTAGAGATGGAAACGGGAAATCACGATGCAACAGCAATAACAAATGCCGGAATAAAGAAGACAGCACGAAGGGCACGGCAGTAAATGCCGGATTCAAAGTCCCTCGGCAAAACCAAAAGCCGCCCTCCAAAGGCAACAGGGATGAACTGTCCAACCTCAACAAAATTCTGGACCAAGTATGTCAGATCCATAGTACCCCTAGCAAACTTGCTAATCATACCCATAGAGAATGTTGGGTCTTCAAGCAGTCCGGCAATCTTAACGCCATACACAAGGGGGAGGATACACCAAGTGAAGACGAGGATGAACCTCCCAAGCAAGACAAGGGGGAACAAAAGAAATTTCCCCCCGAAGTCAAAACAGTAAACGTGTTACACGTGATCAAGAGAAAAAACAATGCGGCACTCCCTAAAAAATATACCCAAGTGCCTGTCACCGCGAAGTCCCGCCACTGGTCGTCTCAACCGATCACCTTCGACCATCGTGATTACGCATCAAGTATCCGGCACGCAGGATGGGCTGCACTGGTATTAGACCCAGTAATTGGTGGACACCACTTCACACGAGTCTTGATGGATGGCGGCAGTAGCCTAAACCTAATATATCAGGATACAATCCGCGGGATGGGGTTAGACCCAACACAAATTCGCCATAGCAATACTACCTTTAAAGATGTAACGCCAGGCCCAGGGGCTCATTGTGCGGGCTCCCTCCTACTACAAGTTATATTCGGCTCCCCCGATAACTTCCGTCGCGAGCATCTAACTTTCCACATCGCTCCGTTTAAAAGTGGCTATCAAGCACTACTCGGACGCGAAGCTTTCGCTCACTTTAATGCAATACCACACTACGCCTCCCTAACACTCAAGATGCCCTGTCCACGTGGCATCATTTCAGTGCACGGAAGTATCAAGCGATCTCTGCGCGCCGAAGAGAGTGAGGCTGCCTTGGCAGCCGCACACTAAAGGCGCCCGGACCAGCAAAAGCATCCAATAGGTCGTCAAGACCTCAGACAGAACTAATCAAGTCCGGCACCGCTACTCATATCGAATAAACGGTCACACCCCTATCTTTCAAAAGCACAAGGGGCTCAATGCACACAGACGAGTGGCGATTTCTTCTTATCTTGAATTATACATGGTTTCTTTAGAAAACTATCCTTTTGCACGACAACCTTTTTACCTAAATTCCTCTCTTTTACAGATGATCATCGTGCTACACCCGTCCAGGATACGGCACAATGGAGACACAGGCGTAGACGTGCAGCAGGGACCCGACCCAAGGATTCTTTTTAGATTAAGACCCTGCGTAAACCTTTTTTACTGTCTCTTGTTGATACATATCCACCATTGGGAAGGATGCTGACGTCTTGGCATGTGGCCACGCCAGAACAATGCACGTACCTGGACAAAAGGGGCTTCTTACAAAGGCCATTCTTCAGGCCCGGTTTATACCACAAAGACCAAATACCCTAGGGAGTGTTCGGCGTCGCGAGTTTGGCCCTATATGCATCAGCTCCGAATCATTGTCTTTGGTCAAATGTTGGGTTTGCCCGGCTCCTGTGTTTTGGTGCCTTACGTTCCGCTTTACCGGCTAAGGTAGCACCAGGAGAACTACTGCGATTGTGCCCTGGTTCATCCGGACGAGCACCTCAGTAGACAAAGCCGAAAACTGACTGTCATGATCTAGCGTGAGACTGGTCAACCACTCTATGACCCATGGGAATGTTAGAATTCCTCCGCCTTAACGAAGAGCCGCTTTCCGGCCAGGCATATACGCACCCCGGGATCAGGAGAGTGCAGAGCCACCAGGGGCTATCTAGTAGCCCCACTGTCAAACTCCTATGGCTAAGTGAAAGTGTTAAAGCATTATAGTCCGGTTGCCTCGCTCGCTCCGCTATCACCTCCTTAATAGGACCAAGACGTTTGGTTAAGTGTGAACACGTGTTTCTGCGAACACCTCCACATTATATGCGTGGGGGTTGAAGCCGATGACTGCAATCTTTCAGGTTATACACATGTATACATAAACGGCCGCCCAGGAGGCATCACATTACTTTCAGGCAAAAGTATAAAACTAGCCTCATAAAAACTTAAAAAGCATTTCGCTTACAATGAGATTACATGTCATTCAAACATAATATTTTTTGAGCACTGTATCTCTATCAAACGAGCACCCTCAAGAACTTCCTCAAAGTAGTGCTCAGCAGCCCTTCGACCTATGGCCGAATCCTGCGCTGCAACAGTGGTAGCATCCATCTCTGCCCAGTATGCTTTAGCACGGGCAAAGGCCATCCGTGCACCTTCTATGCACGCCGACCTCTTCATCGCATTTATGCGCGGTACCACATCGAGGACCTGCTGCACCAAGCTGAAATAGCTGCTCGGTTTTGACCTTCCCGGCCATAGTTGATCCACAACAGACCTCATGGAGAGTCCGGACAACCTATTTAGTTCGTCCCATTCGGATAATTGGTCCGTCAACAAAAGAGGATGCTCGGGAGAAAGGAATTGCTTCCAAAACAACTGGTCTACTTCACGGTCTGTCTGACTCTGGAAGTACTTGGCCGCATTGGCAGCGCTCGCCACCAGATCCATATACGCATCCTCCGAACTCCACAGCTGATCCAGAGGGGCATACCGTGGATCTCCGTATTTCCTCTGCAGCATAGAGGACTTACGGGCTACAATATCCCCGGCTTCCCGCAGCTCCTCCTTCTTTGCCCTCATAGCAGAGCGGAGGTCTTTTCCTGCTACAGCAGCCTTCTCAAGGTCCGATGCCTTCGCCTGGTTCTCCTTTTCAAGAGCCCAGCAACGGTCTACAGCGGCTTTTAATTCTACGGCCATATTGGCCATCTTCTTCCGGCTCTTGCCATGTGCGGCCTTCTCGGCTCGCAACTCTTCGGCCGCCTTCAAAGCAGCAGCATTACCCAATCTTGCTTTTTCCTTGGCTCGGGCAAGTTCCGCCCGCAAGGCTTCAACAGTGGCAGCTCCATCTGCAGTCATAACATGTTAAAAACACTGGCATCATACTCTTCCTATGTGGCGTTTACCAGACAAGGATACTTACCCTGCGCCTCATCAAGCCTTCTATTAACAAGCTCGATGTCGGCATCTGCCGCATCCAACTGCCGTTCTAAATGGGCAAACTGGCTAGTCCGGCTGCCCACCGGAGTTTCCATCTCCTGCACATAAAGGCAGTATGGTTATTACCTGGGAGTATGATCCTCCGTTCGTCATCGTTTCCGACGACAACCAGAGTCTCAGGGGCTACTGTCTACACAGGGCACATTACTTTTTACGTACCTCAAAGCCTGTCAGTAGACTCATAAAAGCTTCATGCAATCCGCTTTCGACGGACGATATCCTCTCCATCACCATATTCATCAGCACACGGTGATCATCTGAGATGGCCGCTCGCCCCACCAACTCCCTCAGAACGTCCAATCGCACACTAAACAGCGCTGGACTCTTTTGTCTACTCTCTTCGGGAGCCGGACACTGGGAGCCTCGGGGATCAATTGGATCACCTTCTGTCCTCTCCGCACTCGGAGAGGCCCTCCGCGACGACACTTCAGGGTCGCCCGCTTCCGGAGCGGAGGAGTCCGGAGGAGGTGTCTCGCTCTCCATCATCTCTGGAAGAAGATCCCCCGAAGATGAGCTCATTTGAGAGGGGCTAAGGCCCGAACTGCACAAATATATGAGCTGGTTATTTTCTCAGAAGAAAAGGATGGCATATCTGTACTATTAAAGTTTTTGGGTCACTTACGACTCCCAGGAGAACTGATCCCCCCGCGGACTTTGTGCGGCAGCAGTGCCCCCCAAGGTAAGGCCCCCGGTGGAAGATTTCTTCTCCCGTTTGGAAGCTTCGGCTTCCGAATTCTTGGGCGCAGTCCTTTTCCTCTTCCGGTCATCTTCCTACATGGAGACGCTCGCTCCCTCGGTTAGAATAGGCAGCGTTGGGGGCCCGCGTCCGCCCGCATTATCCTCCATCGTATCTTCCTTCAAGGGATCCGGTCAAGGTGCGGTCTGGAGCATCTTTTCCAATACCGGATTCTCCAAACCCTTAGGGAGGGGGGCCGAACACCGAATCAACTTCGCCTTTGTCAGCCAGTCCTGGTCAAAAAAGCAAACTCTCAGAAATAACTTCGTAACGAAGGAAAGATAATATGTTCGGCCGGAAGATTCCTTACCTGTTCGGCGGCGCGGTTACTGCTTAGGCCCACGTCCTCGGTGATTTCCGGACACTCTACTTGAGGTCCGAAGAATGACTTATACATATCCTCATGTGTCAGGACGAGAAAATTTTGAATGGCACGCGGACCCTCGGGATTGAACTCCCACAAGCGAAGGGGCCGACGTTTGCAAGGCTGGACTTGACGAACCAGCATAACTTGTATTACCGCAACCAAACTGAGATCGTCGTTGAAGAGATCTCGAATGCGGCTCTGTAGTAAAGGCACGTCCTTGGCTGGACCCTAGCTCAGTCCTCTGCTGATCCATGACATCAGTCGTGGTGGAGGGCCCGAGCGAAAAACGGGGGCGGCCGCCCACTTGATGCTTCTAGGAGTCGTGATGTAGAACCACTCCTGTTGCCACAATGCAGACACCTCTGGGATGGAACCTTTGGGCCACGGAGCTCCCGTCATCTTGCGTATTGAGGCGCCTCCACACTCTGCATGTTGCCCTTCGATCACCGTCGGCTTTACTTCAAAGGTCTTGAGCCATAAGCCAAAGTTGGGGGTAACCCGGAGGAAGGCCTCGCATACGACAACAAAAGTCGTGATATGCAGGAAGGAGTCCGGAGCTAGATCATGGAAATCTAGCCCGTAATAAAACATCAAGCCCCTGACGAAAGGATCCAGAGCAAAAGCTAGACCTCGGAGGAAGTGGGAGACAAACACAACGCGCTAATTGGGTTTGGGAGAAGGGACGGCCTGCCCCCGGGGAGGCAGCTGATGCGACATTTCGGCGGTCAGATACCTGGCCTCCCTCAGCTTTTTGATGTCTTCTTCCGTGACGGAGGAGGGCATCCATCGGCCTTGAAGGCTGGATCCGGACATGACTGAAGGTTCGGAGCACCTGACCTGAGCTTTGGGCGTTTGAGCTTGTGGTGGGGGAAGGATTCGATTGAGCACGGGAGGGAAAAGGTAAAAGCTTTGCCCCTTTATAAAGAGGGTGGATATCAAGCGTCCTCCCGTGTCCGTTTGGACTTGCCTATGATCTAGGAGTCCTAGAAGTGGTTGGGTTACCCACGCCCGTATTGATGAGAATCCCGTAATAAGGGGACACGATCTCTGTTTTTACAAGACGTGCCAAGGGAACCACCTCGCATACCACGCTGAGGTGGGTAATTAAACGACTCGGATAAAGGCTCGGCCGTGGTGTGTCGCACCACGGGATACGTCAGCAGATTAGATATGTGTAAATATTATTCTCTCTATGGAAGTATGTGGAAACTTATTTTGCAGAGCCGGACACTATCTTTGTGTTTAAGATCTTCTATGAAGTACTTGGAGGAGGAACCCGCCTTGCAATGCCGAAGACAATTTGCGCGCAGGACCCGTCGTCATTGAAGCCTAGTTCAGGGGCTACTGAGGGAGTACTGGATTAGGGGGTGTTCGGATAGCCGAATTATACCTTCAGCCGGACTCCTGGACTATGAAGATACAAGATTGAAGACTCTGTCCCGTGTCCGGAAGGGATTTTCGTTGGCGTGGAAGGCAAGCTTGGCGATACGGATGTTCAGATCTCCTACCATTGTAACCGACTCTATGTAACCCTAACCCTATCCGGTGTCTATATAAACCGGAGGGTTCTAGTCCGTAGGACAACATACACATCAACAATCATACCATAGGCTAGCTTCTACGGTTTAGCCTCTCTGATCTCGTGGTAGATCAACTCTTGTATTACCCATATCATCAATATTAATCAAGTAGGACGTAGGGTTTTACCTCCATCAAGAGGGCCCGAGCCTGGGTTAAACTTCGTGTCCCATGCCTCCTGTTATCATCCGGCCTAGACGCACAGTTCGGGACCCCCTACCCGGGATCCGCCGGTTTCGACACCGACAAGGATCATTATAAGTGATAGTCTTTTCTTCAACTTTAATAGGTGCAGCTACTTTTACTTATATGGGAGGATGATATTTAAACCACTTCTCCTTAGGGAGATCAACATAGGTAGCAAAAGATTCACAGAAAGAAGCTACTATCTCAGAATCAAGTCCATATTTAGTGCTAAACTTACGGAAAATATCGGTATCCATAAAAGATTTAACACAATCAAACTTAGGTGTCATACCTGACTCCTTGCCTTCATCGAGATCCCAATCTTCAGAGTTGCGTTTAATTCTATCCAATAAATCCCATCTAAATCCAATAGTCTTCATCATAAAAGAGCCAGCACAAGAAGTATCGAGCATGGTGCGATTATTTTCAGAAAGCCGATCATAAATTTTTTGAAGAATTGTTTCTCTTGGGAGCTCATGATTGGGGCATGAATATAACACTGATTTAAGACTCCCCCAAGCTTGAGCGATGCTTTCTCCTTCGCGAGGCCAAAAATTATATATATAATTGTGGTCACGATGAACAAGATGCATAGGGTAATACTTTTGATGAAATTCCAATTTCAATCTTCTATAGTTCCATGATCTCGTATCATCACATAGCCTATACCATGTCAATGCATCTCCCTTCAAAGATAAAGGGAAGACCTTCTTCTTAGCAACATCACCGGGTATACCTGCAAGCTTAAATAATCCGCAAACTTCATCCACATATATTAGGTGTTCATCAAGATGCTTTGTTCCATCTCCTGTAAAAGGATTAGCTAGCAGTTTTTCTATCATACCCGAAGGATACTCATAAGGAATTTCATTTTCAATAGGTTCAGTAGGTTGAGGAACAACTCTTTGCTCTACTGGTCGGGGTGAAGATACCCCGAACAAGCCCCTCAGAGGATTACTTTCCATAGTAACAAGTGACAGTAAATTTCAGCACACTATATAAATTTGTCCTTACCAAATTCCACCTACCAAAGGCGCTTCACTCCCCGGCAACGGTGCCAGAAAAGAGTCTTGATGACCCACAAGTATAGGGATCTATCGTAGTCCTTTCGATAAGTAAGAGTGTCGAACCCAACGAGGAGCCGAAGGAAATGATAAGCGGTTTTCAGCAAGGTATTATCTGCATGTACTGAAATAAGTGGTAACAGATAGTTTTGTGATAAGATAATTTGTAATGAGCAACAAGTAACAAAAGTAAATATAGTGCAGCAAGGTGGCCCAATCCTTTTTGTACCAAAGGACAAGCCTGGACAAACTCTTATATAAGTAAAAGTGCTCCCGAGGACACATGGGAATATCGTCAAACTAGTTTTCATCACGTTCATATGATTCTCGTTCGGTACTTTGATAATTTGACATGTCGGTGGACCGGTGCTTGGGTGCTGTTCTTACTTGAACAAGCATCCCACTTATGATTAACCTCTATTGCAAGCATCCGCAACTACAACAAAAGTATTAGGTTAAACCTAACCATAGCATGAAACATATGGATCCAAATCAGCCCCTTACGAAGCAACGCATAAACTAGGGTTTAAGCTTCTGTCACTCTAGAAACCCATCATCTACTTATTAATTCGCAATGCCTTCCTCTAGGCCCAAATAATGGTGAAGTGTTATGTAGTCGACGTTCACATAATACCACTAGAGGCTAGGCAACATACATCTCATCAAAATATCGAACAAATACCAAATTCACATGACTACTAATATCAAGACTTCTCCCTTGTCCTCAGGAACAAACGTAACTACTCACAAAGCATATTCATGTTCATTATCAGAGGGGTAACAATATGCATAAAGGATTTGAACATATGATCTTCCACCAATTAAACCAACTAGCATCAACTACAAGGAGTAATTAACACTACTAGCAACCTACTAGCACCAATCCCGGGCTTGGAGACAAGAATTGGATACAAGAGATGAACTAGGGTTTTGAGATGAGATGGTGCTGATGAAGATGTTGATGGAGATTGCCCTCTCCCGATGAGAGGAGCGTTGGTGATGACGATGGCGATGATTTCCCCCTCCGTGAGAGAAGTTTCCCCGGCAGAACAGCTCTGCCGGAGCCCTAGATTGGTTCCGCCAAGGTTCCGCCTTGTGGCGGCGGAGTTTCATCCCGAAAGGTCGCTTCTGGTTTTTTCTCAATGAAAGACTTCATATAGCAGAAGATGGTCATCAGAGAGCCACCAGGGGGCCCACAGGTAGGGGGCGCGCCCCGACCCTCATGGATAGGGTGTGGGCCCCTGGTCTTCATCTTTGGCAAGGATTTTTGTTTATTTATTATAAGGTATTCTGTGGAGTTTCAGGACTTTTGGAGTTGTGCAAAATAGGTCTCTAATATTTGCTCCTTTTCTAGCCCAGAATTCCAGCTGCCGGCATTCTCCCTCCTTATGTAAACCTTATGAAATAAGAGAGAATAGCCATAAGTATTGTAACATAATGTGCAATAACAGCCCGTAATGCAATAAATATCGATATAAAAGCATGATGCAAAATGGACGTATCACTAACCATGAAGCAAGGCCTGGTGCCTGTGAAGTAAGGCCCAGTTCCTGTGAAGAATCTCCACTCGTGACACTCTCACGTAATAATGAGTGGGGCTGTACACGCCCCGGAGTCTCAGGAGTGCCGCCCTCGAGCCTCGGGGGCTCCCTCCCACGCCTAGTGGCAGCACTTCGCTCCGCGCTAGTGAGAAGACAAGAAGACTAGACTAGGTGCCGGACTCGGCTTTTCATTTGCTTTCCGCAGTTGGTTTGCCCCCTCTTTTTAGTGAGAATTTGCTTTCTGGTGTTCCTTGCTGGCATGGTTCCGTTGTCCTTATTGCCTCCTTTTCCGCCCTCGGTTCCTTGTTTTTTGACCTATTCTCTCCCTCGTGTGCGTTTTTCATTTTCTCTTGTCTTCCGCCAGGAACCCTCGCTCAAGCTCACAAACCGGCGCACCCCTCTCAATTCGAGCCTCGGGTACCGCGATGCGAAGCACTGGGTCATGGCCGGCAGTGCCTATGACCAGGATCTGGAAGAATAAGGATTCCCTAACGAATTTTTGCAGTTCTCAGGCGCCTTCCGAGCACAGGAGGCCTCGCCAGGCATTGGGGAACGTGCGTCTCGCGAGGCGGAACCTACTTCAAGCGCATAAGTTGTTCCTACGCGCATACATAAAACATAACGCTGCAACACAACACAGGAACAATAAACATAGCGTAGCCACTTAGAGATCATAATTGTTGCATGCCCCGGCGGGGCCCCATACTTGTCTATCTCTTAAACGCAGGAAGGAAAGGAGGAATGAAACAAAAGCGGAACGTGCTCCCGCGGCAGGTCGCGAGGACGGGCCCATGGCGCTCTCTTGAGCTCAGCCAGACCCCTCCTCGCGCTTCACCAGAGTGCGGCGACGAGACGACCCGCTATTACCGTCGAAGCAGGCACGGCGGTGTGGCAGTTGGTTTTAGCCGCCGCTGCTGGAGCTGTCGCCGGAAGAAGAGTCGCCGTAGCTGGACGAGACATGGCCGACGCCGAAGGCGGGCCCGCCTCACTCCCGTCACGGCCGTCACCAAGGTCGAGCACCTCGTCGCCGTCATTTTCCTCGGGGCAGCATCCGACGCGGCGACCATCTTCCCCAAATACCCTGACGAAGAGGGTCGCATCGCCGTCGTACTTGAAGTGGAGGGCAGACCGCCTGCCCAGTCCACACGCGCGAGCGAACGTCTGGCAATTATGAGCCAGGACCGTGTTGCCTGCGGCGGAGACCTCGACCGTGACCAAAGAAGCCTTGCTGCAGCAGCCGTCCACCTGCAGCCAAAGACCTCCTGCACCAGTGGCTGGCAGCTCACCGACAAAGAATGTGGGAGCTGAAGCCTAGTGTCGGCCGGGCTCTTCGACCAGACGATGAACTCCGGTAGCACTTTCGCTGAGTGGAAGCGTGGCCTAGGCGGCCGCGCGACCATGGTGCACCTCCCTTCATCGACAGGGCTACCGCGACTTGGGCGGCCACCACCGCGTCCGCGAGGGGCCGCGACGGGGGTCGCGGGGTGTTTGCGGGGACGGCTGCGCCCCCTCTTGGGCGATGGAGAGCCGGGGCCCTCCTGACGAGCCTTCCCCTTGTCCGCCGCCGAGAGCCTCTTCGTAGGTGCCATGGGTGTCGCTGCTAGCAGTGAATCGAGGAAGAAGGAGTGGAAGAAGCAAAGGAAGAGATGGGTGATAGGGGCTCCGCTGGCCTCCATGATCTAAGGTAATAATGATCTTTTTCTGCATGCAGCAGGGACTCGTCGAGGCGGCATGGGGAAGCGGAGACGCCCACGTCCAATCAATCGCCACGCGTCAAGCGGGGCCGCAGTCTGTTGGGGCCCGCGGCGCTCCGCACTTGCCCTTTGGCTTCGCCTCGAAGCCAAGCCCGAGTGCGCCGTAGGCCCAGGGGCTACTGTCGGCGTTCTGGGAACGGGGGTACCCGGACTTGCCTTCCTGCGGCCCACAGCGTGGCTCCACCAGCGGCCCCGTACGGCCCACCTTCACCAGCAAACATTCAAGACCCTCGCAATGGGCCAAGCCTCGCGAGGCGGACGACGCAAGACCTCCTCGGGGGCGGCCTCACTAGGCTGGCTCGCGAGGGGCGGAGAGATTAAGGCGAGGGGTACCTCACGAGGTTTCTGTGATGCAAGCCATGACGACTAGAACCAGTCGGGCGCCAGGCGGCCGCCAGTGTGCAGTGTCCTCGTTTCCTCTTTGGTTCTAAAGGGGCAAGCGCAGACAAGGAGTCCCGAGGCATCTGGAAAATGTTTCCATATCGGTGCAACAAGACCAAGATCAGCAGGACGGCAGGATGGAGATCACCGTGGAGCCCAAGACGGCGTCACCACCTGAGCCTTTGGGAGGTGAGGGAGTCCTGGATTAGGTGGTCTCCAGACAGCCGGTTTATATCCTTCGGCCAGACTGCTGGACTATGAAGATACAAGATTGAAGACTTCATCTCGTGTCCGGATGGGACTCTACTTGGTGTGGAAGGCAAGCTATGCAATACGGATATGTATATTTCCTCCTTTGTAACCGACCTTGTGTAACCCTAGCCCCCTCCGTGTCTATATAAACCGGAGGGTTTTAGTCCATAGGACAACAGACAATCATACTATAGGCTAGCTTCTAGGGTTTAGCCTCTGTGATCTCGTGGTAGATCTAGTCTTGTACTACCCATATCATCAATATTAATCGAGCAGGACGTAGGGTTTTACCTCAATCAAGAGGGCCCGAACCTGGGTAAAACTTCGTGTCCCCTGCCTCTTGTTACCATCTGCCTAGACGCACGATTTGGGACCCCCTACCCGAGATCCACCGGTTTTGACACCGACATTGGTGATTTCATTGAGAGTTCCTCTGTGCCGTCGCCAGAAGGAAGGATGTCTCGTCTCGTCTTTAAAGACGGTACTACTGTCAAGGGAGCTTTGGCTGTCGGCCAAACTCTCCGGCTAGGCGGTTTCATCATGACCGCCTGTTCGGCCGCCGCACCGACGATGACTTCTCGGGTCATCGAAAACAGCCTCCACGTCAAATCGGCACTCACCGAACAGATGGATCCAATGGAGCTCGCCTCCTTAAACGAGCTCTTAGATCGCATCGCCGCCTTGGGAGTCACTACGGACTATGATCGGATTGGGCTTAAACCCGATCAAAGGGAGATTAACTCTCCACCGGTTACCCATCATATTGCAGTGCTGGAGGAACAATGCGGCGACCTTTCCTCCATCTTGAGGACCAACTATGTCTGGATTCCCGAGCTCTCTGAGCCGGACGCCCGTTTGCGGGAAGACAACATCCAATCCCTGAACTTAGAGTCAGGCAGCGGGCTAGGATTATCGGGTCACACCCCGGAACCAGAAATTCGAAAATTGGAAATTCCTTGGCCCCCGAATCCCAGATCAGGTGAGGGTTCTTATTCAATTCCACCCACCCACCCAAATATAAGCGATCTTTCCCACATCAGGCAAGAGCCCCAGGAAACAGTACATCACTATTGGGCCAGATTCCTCCTTGCGATGAACAAGGTTAAGGACTGTCGCGAGGAAGACGCAATCCTATTTTTCTGCAATAATTTCATGGACAAGGGAATCCTTAACGCCATAAATCGCCGCGAGATAACATGCTTCGCCAACTTGGCGTCCATAGTACGAAAGTACTGTGCGATGGAAAGTGCCTGGAAAACCGAAATAAACTTTTGGGATAATCCGGCCGTGAATACAAACCCACTCCGAAACAAAAGGGTGCATTATCACAATACACCCGGGTCAACTACCAAAAAGCAAAAACCCTCTGCAGGGCATGGAACCGTACTGGAGGGATGGCTCAACGGACCCTGCAAAATTCATAGTACAGCGGATACAATACCAACGCACAGCCTTAGAGCATGTTGGATACTCCGATAGGTGGCCAAAAGCGGTGAGGATCTACTTCTCCCAAATACCACAGAGCACCATCCCGTGGATAACAATACGGTGTTAAGGCTCTTTGAGACCTTCGCGTCAAATAATATACGCAAGCGAACACTCTGCAGCATGGCCAAAATCTGCCACGTAGCAGCAATAAATCCATGGAGTGACACAGTCTTGATACCCACAAATATAGGGGACCGCAATAGCTTTTGAGGGTAGAGTATTCAACCCAAATTTATTGATTCGACACAAGGGGAGGCAAAGAATATTCTCAAGTATTAGCAGCTGAGTTGTCAATTCAACCACACCTGGAAACTTAGTATCTGCAGCAAAGTGTTTAGTAGCGAAGTAATATGATAGTGGTGGTAGCGGCAACAAAAGTAAAGACAGCAAAAGTAATATTTTTGGTATTTTGTAGTGATTGTAACAGTAGCAATGGAAAAGTAAATAAGCGAGAACCAGTATATGGGAAACACGTAGGCACCGGATCAGTGATGGATAATTATGCCGGATGCGGTTCATCATGTAACAGTCATAACATACGGTGACACAGAACTAGCTCCAATTCATCAATGTAATATAGGCATGTTTTCCGTATATAGTCATACGTGCTTATGGAAAAGAACTTGCATGGCATCTTTTGTCCTACCCTCCCGTGGCAGCAGGGTTCTATTGGAAACTAAGGGATATTAAGGCCTCCTTTTAATAGAGAACCGGAACAAAGCATTAGCACATAGTGAATACATGAACTCCTCAAACTATGGTCATCACCGGGAGTGGTCCCGATTATTGTCACTTCGGGGTTGCCGAATCATAACACATAGTAGGTGACTATTGACTTGCAAGATAGGATCAAGAACTCACATATATTCATGGAAACATAATAGGTTCAGATCTGAAATCATGGCACTCGGGCCCTATTGACAAGCATTAAGCATAGCAATGTCATAGCAACATCAATCTCAGAACATAATGGATACTAGGGATCAAACCCTAACAAAACTAACTCGATTACATGATAAATCTCATCCAACCCATCACCGTCCAGCAAGCCTACGATGAAATTACTCATGCATGGCGGTGAGCATCATGAAATTGGTGATGCAGGATGGTTGATGATGACGACGGCGACGAATCCCCCTCTCCGGAGCCCCGAACAGACTCCAGATCAGCCCTCCCAAGAGGTTTTAGGGCTTGGCGGCGGCTCCGTATCGTAAAACGCGATGATTTCTTCTCTTTGATTTTTTTCTCTCCGAAAGCAAATATATAGAGTTGGAGTTGGCGTCGGAGGGTCTCCAGGGGGCCCACGAGGTAGGGGGGCGCCCCCCACCCTCGTGAAAAGGATGTGGCCCCCCTGGTCTTCATATTTGGCGAGGATTTTTTATTATTTTTTCTAAGACCTCCCGTGGAGTTTCAGGTCATTCCGAGAATATTTGTTTTCTGCACATAAAACAACATCATGTTAATTCTGCTGAAAAGAGCGTCTGTCCGGGTTAGTTCCATTGAAATCATACAAGATAGAGTCCAAAACAAGGGCAAAAGTGTTTGCAAAAGTAGATACGACGGAGACGTATCACACGGCTATTACCTTCAATGCCAGTGACGAACCTAAATTCCGAACAGCTCGAGCACCAGCCGCACTGGTCCTCAGTCCAATCGTGGACGGCTTTCGACTCACCAAAGTACTCATGGACGGCGGCAACGGATTAAACCTCATCTATGAGGAAACTCTTCAAAAAATCGAAGTAGACTGGAACCGCATTGAGCAAAGTAGCACAACCTTTAGAGGAATCATCCCCAGTCGGCAAGCACGCTGTGCTGGGAAAATCACACTAGATGTGGTATTCGGCACGCCGGATAATTATAGGTCCGAAGAAATTACATTCCATGTGGCCCCGTTCAGCAGTGGTTATCACGCTCTTTTAGGACGGGAGGCATTCACAATCTTCCAAGCCGTACCCCATTACGGGTACATGAAGCTCAAAATGCCTGGGCCCAACGGAATCATCACTCTCGCCAGCAATCTGGACACATCACTCCGCACCGAAAACAAAACAGCCGCATTGGACCTCGAGGCATTATCCGAAGCCCTCTCGGCCGAGGAATTAACCATGCTACGCACCACAGTGGACAGGGATGACATGATACTCGACAAGAGATCCAAGTCCACCTCTTTTAAACCAGCGGATGAAATAGTCAAATTCCAAGTCCACCCAATGGACCCTACAAAAACAGCCTCCATCAGGGCACAGCTAAGCCCCGCTGTGGACGCCGCACCACGAGAGTTCCTGCGCGAGAACTGGGACATATTCGCCTGGCATCCCTCAGACATGCCAGGAATCCCATGCAGGCTGGCCGAGCATAGCCTTAATATGCTAAAGGGATTCAAGCCGGTCAAGCAAGCTCTTCGGCGTTTCTCTGAACCTAAGAGACAAGCCATGGGAGAGGAACTAGCCAAGTTATTGGAGGCCGGATTCATCAAAGAGATAAAACACCCGGACTGGCTAGCAAACCTGGTGATGGTACCAAAGAAGGAAAAATCCTGGCGCCTTTGTGTCGATTTCAAATACATCAATAAAGCTTGCCCAAAGGATCCCTTCACCCTCCCACGCATCGATCAAAACATTGATGCTACCGCAGGACACGAGTCATTGTGTTTCCTCGACACATACTCCGGTTACCACCAAATCAAGATGGCAGAGTCCAACCAAGCCACAATGGCATTCATCACACCATACTGTCCCTTCTGTTTTGAGCACAGTGCCTTTTGGGCTCAAGAACACCGGCGCAACATATCAGTGCATGATTCAGACATGTTTGGAGAAACAAATTAGCAAAACAGTAGAGGCATACGTAGACGATGTGGTTGTTAAAACCAAACACGTCAACTCTCTGATAGACGACTTGAGGCTCACATTCGACAACCTCCAAACATACGACATCAAGCTCAATCCAGAAAAATGCGTTTTTGGCGCACCAGCTACAAAGCTCCTGGGTTTCATTGTATCCAGTAGAGGTATCGAAGCTAATCCGGCCAAAATCCGAGCTTTGTCACAGTTGGCTATACCAACAGACCTCAAACAAATCTAGAAGTTAACTGGGTGCGTGGCGGCTCTAAGCCGCTTTATCTCCCGCTTAGGAGAAAAAGCTTTACCACTTTATCGCCTTCTTCGGCGCACCGAACACTTCGAGTGGACAGACGCTGCCACAGTCGGATTGGAAGAAATAAAGGCCATTTTGGCAACCAACCCAATCCTGGCCGCGCCAAACATTGGCAAACCAATGCTATTGTACATTGCGGCAACTCATCAAGTTGTAAGCGCAGTGCTCGTCGTCGAACGAGAAGCTGCCGGACATAAATTCCCTCTTCAAAAGCTGGTATACTATGTATCCACTATCCTCACTCCATGCAAATCACGGTACCCACATTATCAAAAGATAGCCTATGCGGTATTCATGGCGTCCCGGAAGCTACGACACTACTTTCAAGAGTGTTTGATTACGGTAGCCTCGGAAGTGCCACTTAATGATATTATAAACAACCGCGATGCTACGGGCCGGATTGCCAAATGGGCCATTGAGATCCTCCCGTTCGACATAACATACAAACCCTGATGAGCCATTAAATCGCAAGTATTGGCCGACTTCGTCACCGAATGGACGGAGGCCGAACTCCCTAAAGAGTACGGCGCATACTCCAACTGGATCATGCACTTCGACGGTTCTAAAATGCTGGCTGACCTAGGGGCTGGCGTCGTCCTGACATCCCCAACCGGGGATACCATTCAGTACGTACTGCAAATATTGTATACATACTCCAACAATGCAGCCGAATACGAAGCTCTATTGCATGGTCTTCGGATGGCAGTATCCATGGGCGTTCAATGCCTGGAGGTGCGTGGGGATTCAAACCTCGCAATATCCCAAATAAATGGAGACTTTGACACCAAGGATCCAAAAATGACGGCCTATCGAAATGCCGTCCTAAAAATGTCAGCTCGGTTCGAGGGGCTCGAATTTCACCATGTGGCTCGGGAAAACAATCAGGCGGCGAACGTCCTCGCCCGTATCGGCGCAAAACGCGATACGGTCCCCCCAACATATTTCTGGAAAGGTTGTCCAAGCCATCCGTAGTATGGGAAGGAGACACCGGTAACAATAGTCCGGACCCGGCCAAAATGCCCGATACTGAATACTCTGACACAATCGGAGGCTCTGCCACCGAAATAACACCTTCAGCCCATGTAATAATGGCCATTATTGCCCCGTGGACAGAACCATTCCTGGCCTACCTAACTAGACAGGAACTTCCGGATGACCAAAATGAGGCACGCTGCATAGTGCGACGATCCAAGGCCTCCAGGGTCCATGAGGAAGAATTGTACAAAAAAAGCACCACCGGAGTCCTTCAAAGGTCCATCTTCGAAGAGGAAGGGCGGAATCTTTTGGCAGAAATTCACGCCGGACTCGGCGGTCATCATGCCGCAGCTCGGGCCCTTGTAAGCAAGGCCTTCCGCACGGCATTCTATTGGCCAATAGCCCGGGCAGACGCACGGGACTTGGTCCGACGTTGCGCCGGCTGCCAGCTCTATGCAAATCAAAGCCACATGCCACCCACCACCCTCCAAACAATCCCCATTACATGGCCCTTTTCGGTCTGGGGGCTTGACATGGTTGGACCCCTTAAAGCGGGAACCCACAAGAAAAAATACTTACTGGTCATGGTGGATAAATTCACCAAATGGATAGAGGCCAAACCTGTTAAAACAGCCGAATCCGGACCGGTGATAGACTTCATATCCAGGGTTGTACACCGTTATGGCATCCCCCACAGCATCATCACTGACAATGGCGCGAACTTCACGGCCGACGAGGTAAAACTCTGGTGCAGCAAAATGGGCATCAAGCTCGATTATGCGTCAGTCTATCACCCACAAACCAACGGTCAAGTCGAGCGAGAAAACGGTCTTATAATGAGCGGCATTAAACCCAGATTAGTGCGTTCCTTAACGGAGTCTGAGACGCACTGGGTAGAGGAGCTCGACTCCGTACTCTCGGGGCTGCGGACCACGCCAAATCGTAGTACCGGATATACACCGTTCTTTATGGTGTACGGCGCAGAGGCAGTCTTGCCCTGTGACATAATTCATGACTCACTTCGAGTGCGCATGTACGAAGAAAGGGAAGTCGAGCTCGATCGGCAGGACAGTCTGGACACCTTGGAGGAGGAGCACGACGTAGCCAAAGCCCGTCCCGCATTTTATCAGCAACAGGCTCGCAGATACCAAAGCAGAGAAGTACGGGCCAAAACTTATAACGTTGGCGAACTAGTTCTACGCCTGCCGGATAAGAAAAAGAACAAGCTCCAGCCCAAATGGGAAGGTCCCTTCATTATTGACCAAGTTCTGACCGGTGGAGCATACCGACTGCGGGATGCATCGACTAGTCGACTCGAGCCGAACCCATGGAATGTGGCCAGGCTCCGAAGATTCAACGCCTAGCACCAGACTCTATGTTAGTCCCCTCCCTTTGTCCATTTTCTACATATACATCATCTGTCTTGTTTCCCTTTCTTTCTTTCTCTTGTTATTTCTCTAGGCCTTCAAGGGTCACCTTGTGCCTCTCTTGTACATTACAGATGCGCTAGCCGCACTCTTCATACCTGGGGGCTTCTTCCACAGAAACTTAAATTATTTATCTGGGCCTCATGCCCAACACATGTGTTATACTTCCGCATGTACCTTTTTTCACCATTATATGCATCGATATGACTTAAGTTTTGGCCAAGCTGGGTTTCCTGGCTCTTGTATTTGTGCCCTACGTTCCTGTTAATTCGGCTAGGGCATAAGGGGAGCACCTCTGCGATTGTTACTGCCGGGTCAGCCGGATGTGTACCTCAGACTGGGTGAAGCCGAAAGCTAGCGTTCTTAAGGAAATATTCGGTCGGTGAACAAAAGATGATTCTTATTTATTGTCCATATCTGCCCCCAGATGTTTTTTTTCTGCGTTCCCTATCGCAGTCCGGACATGCACTTTAGGGCATGCTTACCCAGGGAAAGGAACCCTTAACGGAACTATTCTTCCTGGAAGATATTTCTTACTACCCATGTAATATAACATAACTAGTTGGGCACTGTCTGATAAAGCACTAATGACCCATACGCCTGGTCTCCACGCATACCCCGGTTTTATATAACTCAGTGGGTATTCGGATTCACTCCGGACTATCGGGCCCGGAGTTTGAAGCGAAAAGGTCCGCAACGACAAATGATCTACAATCTGGCTAGAAGGCATTATACATGTCACTTTAATTACATAGTCATGCAGACTGACTAAACTCCTCCTCCATACCATCCAACAGGCGGTCTAGCTTACAATCCTGTTGGGAATACTTTGCGGCTAATTCT
Organism: Triticum urartu; assembly: GCF_003073215.2. Classification (NCBI taxonomy): domain Eukaryota; kingdom Viridiplantae; phylum Streptophyta; class Magnoliopsida; order Poales; family Poaceae; genus Triticum; species Triticum urartu. Next base: position 12,972,529 of record NC_053024.1, read on the forward strand.
ACTTGCCCATAAACTAAGCTAACAGGGATCTCTTTTCCGTCAGGCCCCACAGGTCCGACCTCGGGCATGAGATTTCGTTCTGCCTTCACGATGGCCCACAGGACCGACTGAGGTTACCGCGTCTTCACGATGGCCCAGGCTTCTCTGGCACCCTGTCGGCAGGCTGATATCTTCCATAATCGGAAGCGCCGCCGTGCTCCCTTCAGCTTCTCCGCAAGTTCTGCAACGCCTTCTGGCAGGGAGACGGACGGCCACAAAGCCTGGGCAACACCCTGCATCACCTGCCGAACTTGTTCGTGCAGATGTGACAGCTCGGACAGAAGATCACCCGCAGACCCGGGCATTTCCTCCACGGGACGACCCGTTAGCATACCTATAGACATAACGCTGTTAGTCGACTTCTTCGCCGAACTCCTTTAACAGGATTCGTTCAAGCACTTACTGAAAATGCCACGTCGAAGCCGCTTATTCTCCTTCTCAGAGTCCGCAAGCTGGCCCCGAACGTCTTTTAGTTCAACGCTCAGCTTAACATTGGCATCTTGGAGATTGTTTTTCTCCCGCCTAACCTCAGTCGGCACACGTTTGCCAGCTTCTAGGGTTTAGCCTCTCTGATCTCGTGGTAGATCTACTCTTGTACTACCCATATCATCAATATTAATCGAGCAGGACGTAGGGTTTTACCTCCATCAAGAGGGCCCGAACCTGGGTAAAACTTCTTGTCCCCTGCCTCCTGTTACCATCCGCCTAGACGCACAGTTCGGGACCCCCTACCCGAGATCAGTCGGTTTTGACACCGACAAGAGGCGAATACTACTTTTGTCAGGATAGCTTGTACTAGTTGTCTCCCTTTGAATTTGGCCATTGTGGGATCCCTTCCCGCTCAATATTTGGGAAGAGGACTAGGGCCTCTATAAATAGGACTAGCCACCACCATAGAAGGGGATCCAGACCGAGAGCTGATTCGGACCAGATCAAATCTGTAGCATCACAACCACTCAAGTTCACCAAGCACAAGAACTCCTCTCCTCGCGAGGCTGTTCTTCCCTTGTAACTGTTCATCCTCCGCCCAAGGGGCAATCCACCACACCACACTGGAGTAGGGTATTACACCACAACGGTGGCCCGAACCAGTATAAATCTTGTGTCTCATGTTCTTTGGGTTCGTCAAGTTAGGCCGTGAGATCGTAGAGTGTGCGAGCTAGAGAGGGGGAGAGATCTTTGTGCGCACCCCAGTGTTCGAACCTCAATGGTTTTGCCGGAACCCGAAATCCGACAATGAGGACCTACATGGGATTTGGGCTAGCCGGAAGCAGAATTTGAAGGAGGAAGACGAGGAGCGGCTGGCGGAGAAGGGGGTCCAGAGGAAGAAGACAACGGCTGAACGAGAGAAAAGGCTCGGGAGGTGGGCCAGATGTCGCACGAGGCCCATGCGCTGATGTATTCGTGCGGCAAGGAAAAATATGGAACGCTGGATTGCGTTGTATCGTACGTGCCACACAGGACCGGCCCGAAGTTCCAGCCGGTCCGCCGGCCAGAAACATTTACAATCTACAAAAACGTTAGTAGTGACACTTTGGGACGGTGCTAGGTGTCCCGAACATGGGCCACCTCAGCACATGTACCTCGCATGCAGACAACTTTCATAAAGGCCGTGTGAGGTCACATTCCCGACCACGCATTCAATGTGCGTGCAGGCTACGCTGCATAGCCTACCGCTGTCGGGGGTGACAAGTGTCAAGAAGTCCGCCTGGATCACCAAATGGGACTTCCACACACCGTTGACTCTCTCAGTCAAGGCTATCAACGCCACATGCTTCGGCATGGACTTCATGGAGTTGCTCTTTCATGCGGACGTCAGGCAACATATATCTTCTTATATTATAGAGTGTGATTTTTTTTTAATTTGTCTCACTCAAGCGTTTGATTGCTAATATATGCCTATGTTTCTCATGCCTTTTCAGAACTATTATTGATGCGTAACAGTATAATGCATCAAGCATGCCATGTTCTATGTATTAGCAATTTATCTTTTTCTTGAATCTCGGTAGGATTTATTTTGGCAGCAAACTGATTTTTTTATCCCCAGTTAAGCCTTTCACTTACTATGTTTGTTACAGGTTATGCTGCATTATATACTTGCTGAGATGCAATTCCTTTCCTCTGACTTTGGAGTTGTGATGTTTCTGACAACATTACATAAAAGTTTGCAATTTGCTCCATCCAACAGGTTATGTAAAAGCGCCCTTCCCAATAGGTCATTATACATCAGCTGAAAGTTGAAGCCATCAGCCGATATGTATTTGCAGAGTATCATATACATACCCATCTTTAAATATGTTCCCTAGTATTCTTCTTTCCTATTAACTGATTCATGGAATGATTCCCGGAGGTGGCCAAATACATGACTTACGTACAATGCATATATGTGCTTCAATTTTCTCTATTAACAACCTGACATATTGATGTTAATTGCAATAATTAGTCTTAATTTTTTATTTGTCGGCGCACGTTTCTTGCCTGCTGGATCTTGCCCATTTGAAGAAGGCATGGTCAATTATTATTAGACCTTGTTTTTGTTAGGTGCTTTTGTATCGCTTATTTATTCCTACCAGATGTAGGAACATATATCAATAGATATATTTGTTTTCTTGATTGTCCAAGAAGAACCGGCACACGAAGCTGAGATCACTACTTTGATTCTTAAATAATTGTTTCCTATTAGTACAATACTTTTATCCTCCATTGGTTCCAGAACTAAATTATGTATTAGTTTGCATCCATGCAGTAGGGGAAATATTTTGAAAGCGGTTCACATCCAGTTAACATTGATTGCCACAGATAGCGATCATGTCAATGTGGGAAAGGTGATAAATTCATTATTTGTTTGTGAGACTCGATAATAGAGGTGAGTCATTTTCCACTTATCTGTTGGAGATGATGTCTATGGATTTAGTGTTCAATGCAGCGGCTTGTTGCTTTAGGATACGTTGTGCCTCACACCTGAAATATGCATCAATTAGTTTTACAGTAAAAATATTTCATCACTTAGTATTATTATGATGTACTACTTCAATCCATGCCACATTATTATTTCAAAATACGTAATCACAAACTTCAATATACTTGTTTTCAGTTAATGTTGTTCGAAATTAGTTCTGGTGGTTTGTTTTATTGATTCTAAGATTCTGAATTTCTCATTCTTGTATAGGTAAAAGAAAACTTCCGCAGACCGTGAGGATGATTCTTCATATGGAGTTACGGATTATGACAAATTGTGATTGGATGTTTAGGTGGACAGTGGTATCACCAGCCCAACACGTTTCAAATTCTTGTGCTCACATTTATTCTAGATTTATTTTAGGATTTTCCAGCGATGTGCGCTCTATGAGAGCAGACATTCCCATCGATTACGAGGCGCCTACTGTGACTTCGTAAAATCTCTAGATGATATGCTGGCTCAGTCTATCGGATGTTCTCATAGGGGTAGGGGTGTGCGTATGTGCGTCCATAGGGCTGAGTGTATGCGCGTATATATGAGCGCTTAGGTCTGTACTATGCTAAAAGAATGTCTTTTTTCACTTCGTGTCACTGTGCTAGTTTACCTGCAAGGTTGAACCTAGCTAATGCACAATTCTTTCCACTAGTAGCTACCGATCTAAACTGGACAAGAGTAAACAAGCAAGCGGGGAGAAATACACGTCTATATATGACCCATAAAATCATCAAAAAAAGTGAACATAATTAAATAATTCATCACATGAACGAAATAATAGCTAAAAATACTTTAGATTAACACAGCTCATATGTCTATTGTATTGAACATCAAAGTGGAGAAATTACATCTTGGTTATTGCCACGAACCCATATTCAGGGGTTAGACTGCTCACCACACATCAAAGTGGAGAAATTGAGTGCGAGGATCGATGTCGCTGAAGATCGAGATGAATTTCCCCCTCCCACAGAGTACTAGATCAGGGTTGAAATGAAGATCGCCTCAGATCGTGCGATAACTGACATGAAAAAATGCACGATAAATTGAGGAAGAGCTTTCAGGGTATATATAGCCAGTGGTCACCGGAGCCACCCTCGTGGGAAGCACCATAGACCCTAGGCGCCCCACCAAGGATCCTCTGGCCTTTGAATGCCTCTGCCCTATGGGCCCCTCCATGCAGAGGGCCCAGGTGCCCTGGTCTTCTTCTGGCACAAAAACACCATCTATATTTTTTCTGATTTTTCTGGTGACTTTTTCTGTGGTGATTTCCCAAGATCCCATAAATAGCAGAAAAACGAAACTGGCGCTCGCCACTGAATTAATAGGCATGTCCCTCAAAAGGATTTAAAATGTTGCAAACTTGAAGGATAATAGGCATGAAATATACAAAAACTATAGATATGTTGGAGAGGTATCGCTTACCAACTTTTATACTACATTCCATACGATGTGTATACTGGAAGCACACCTGAAACATAGTTAATCATCTAATCTTAATGCCATTAACACCAAAACCCTCATTAGAGGCTAGGCGTACTTTCAACATCGATTTCTCGTAGTAGTAGGTTATCAAAAAAAGGGTAGTCCTTTGTGCACCCCTTATGGCTGATTTTGGGGCTATCAAGCCGGCATGGGGATGCCTATGTCAATTGGATGCCAAGCTAGGAATAGGTGTCATCCTTTGCGAACTCCTGCTCCTGCTGGTTTAACTTTCATTTCCCCATTAAATAATCATTGCCTATGTTTTGTCCTGCCTAGATCTTTTCTCACAGTTGCACTATGTTTTGTGCTGTGACAAAATCGCTCATCCAACGTTGCAGTGTCCGGTTCTCAAACTCCCTAGACCCAATGCTTTTGTTTCGGGAGTTGGTGCTGAGGAGACGTACTTTGTCCAGTTGCCTGATTGCATGGTGAAAGATCACTTAGCACCAACACAGTCTCCGATTGCCGCGAGTTCAGATTACCGGTTTGATGGTACCGACTAGTATTGTCGAGAGCCAGATTACCAAGAGATGCCCGGTACACAATCAATGGAAGTGGGAGGCTGTTCAACACGGGCATGATGCAAACCTTGATAGCTTTCCGTCTTTTGAGGACTTGGACAGGGTGGATGGTATACAGATGACTGTTTCATCTGTTAATTCTCAGATGACTATTACCGCATGGAGGTCTCAGGAGGTCCCACATAAGCTAGAGCTCCACAAGATTTGGCTCCATGTCGAGGGGGTTCCCCATACGGTTTACCATTTTTGGGGCTGATGGGCCGTGGGTACTTTGATGGGCAAGACCTTGGATGTGGATCTTATTAGCCTGCGTCACCGTGGAGTTGTTCGTATTCTCGTGGGTATGACTAACTCTCAGATTTTGTCAAAGGACAAGGACGATGTTGGGCCTTTTGTTGCATGAGATGTGGTGGTTAAGCTCAAGGGCTACACGTTCACGTTCAGGAGGGAGCCGGCAGGATATATTCCGGACCCTGACTTTGTCCCGTTCATTTGGAGACGCAAGGGTGATGATGCCGACGATAATAGCAGTGCTAAGGAGAAGGATGATGAGATGGACACTTCAGAACACACTGGAAATCCATCGAACCATCCGTCGTCTAGTTTAGCCCCGAAGGATAACACTCATGTGACTCAAGTTCAACGTCGGGAACTTTCGAGTGCTGGCTCTGGTGGTGCGACGGGAGGTGGTCCTATGCTATTGGCGGTCACTCCGTTTAACTCCTCGCCGCAGACACTGAGAGGCATGGAGCTTGTCGCGAATCTTAGAGTCAACTCCACTTTGAGTAGTTCTCTCGAAAGATCGCCACGGGATCATAGACAGGAGTCGTTCTCAACTTCTACACCGTGCGCTTTGTTTGCATCGCAGCCGTCGTCGCATTCTCAGCCGGCATCATCGCAGTCCGCTGCCCTCCAGTCGGTGCAAGCCACCGGCGGCTCGGCGGGGCGCCCAAAATCTTCTTCAGTGCATCTGCAACCTGCTGTGAAGGTGGCGTCACAGCTGCCGTCGACGACGCGGACGGCGGCGTCGAAGCCGGCTGTCTTCAAGCTGGTGCAGGCCGCCGGAGGCACAGCGGGACGTCCAGTCACGCCTGTGGTGAGCCGGCAACCCGTGGCTTGGGTTGAGACGGACAAGAAGGCAGCTCACATAGAGCAAGACATGCATGCAGCTCACGTAGAGCTAGACATGCATGCTTCTAGTGGGCTTGGACGTGAAGGCCTACCCCGGGTGTGCAGCCATGCATAGTTGCACCTGCGGCTGCTGTTCGGTCTCAGTTGGTGTCGGACGTGTCCGCGGCTGCTCTTCGGTCCCAGGCAGAGCCGGACGTGTTCGCCTCACCCATGCCTGCAGTCAAGTCATCTTTGGCAGCGGCGCCATGTGTACCGACGGTCGAGATTGCCGGAGAGGGGGTTGCTACTACACCTTCATCCCCTCCTCCGGCAGCGGTGCATGCACGACATCCTTCACCGGGGGTGACACCCACACGCCGAAGTGGCCATCATGCGGTGGCCGATGATGGAAGGATGGACACCGACGAGGACTCTTTGACCAAGGCTACGCGGTGTAAAGCTGTGCAGAACCTTGACAACCAAGGTGCTTCGTCATCACCCAAATCATTCTTATCTTTTTCTACTACATCCATTGTTGGTAAGTTAAATAATGTGGGTGTTAGTCTAGGAAATAATGAGAATGATATTTCTATTTCCGCAAACGCTTTGAGACATTTGGAATATGACCGATTGAAGGTTACTCCATGAGTTTCTAGAAATTCTTTTATCTCACATCTGGATGAGGAGGAGCTGCATGCCACATCAGATGGTCAGCTACTCGCTCATGTAGTAGGGGAGGTTTCGGACGTGGGTTTGGAGGAACCGGGGCTTACTTTATTGATTGAGCTTACAGCTTCCGATCGTAAATCCAAGTCTGGTCGGTCGAAAAAAGGTTGAAAACCCTCTAAAAGGGCGAAATTTTCTAAATCTCCTATTGTTTCCTCATGAATGACATGTTCTTTAATAGTAGTGGTTTTGGTGACTTGGCTAAACATCTATTCATTGCGGAATGTAATAGGGAGTACAATTTAGATTTTTTGGCTTTATCTGAAACGGGGAGACGTGATTTCTCAGTAAGTCTGCTTAACCGCCTTTCTGGTGGGATAGATTATAACTAGATTTCACGACCACCTCGAGGTCGTTCTGGGGGCATTTTACTCGGCGTTAACACAGACACTATGGATGTTCTGGCTAGTTCGGAAGGAGAGTTTCATATTAAACTCCATATCCGAAACAAAGCTGGCAACTTCACATGGACCCTCGTCGCCGTGTATGGGTTAGCCCAGGATGAACTCAAGGCTGTTTTTCTCCGTGAACTGGTTAATCTAGTGAAAGATAATCCCTACCCCATTCTTATTGGTGGGGATTTTAATTTGCTACAATTTCCAAATGAGAAAAGCCGAGGTAGGTTTGATAATCCCTGGTCTTTCCTTTTCAACGCTTTCATAGATAGTCTAGATTTGCGAGGGGTTTCCATGATTGGAAGACAGTTCACTTGGGCGAACAGTCTTCTGGAGCCGACATATGAGAAACTAGATCGTGTTTTAATGGATGCCGACTGGGAATCCAAATTCCCTATGGTTTACGTTCGCGCTCTTCCTCATATAGAGGCTGTCTTAGACCATGCACCCATCCTCTTAACCAATGGATCGCCACGACCACAACACCGACGCAAGTTCAAGTTCGAACTGGGTTAGTTCCATCGAGTTGGATTCTATGAATTGGTCAAGGAGGTGTGGGATAAACCCGTTGCCGAGCATAACCCAATGCACAAATGGAACAACAAAATGCGTGCATTACGTTTGTTCCTTCGTGGTTGGGCTAGGCACACTGCGGGTGTCCTCAAAAAGGAGAAGCTTCATCTTTCATCCATTATTGATGATTTAGAAGCTTTGGAAGAGATTAGAGTTTTCTCTGACCTCAAATTAGAGATCAAGAGTTAATTGGATGCCCAGTTAGCTCGCATGCTGCGCGAGGAGGAACTCAAGTGGTACCAACATTCAAACTCTCAGTTTATCCTCAAAGGTGATTCAAATACGAGATATTTCCATGGTGTCGCCAATGGTAGACACCGGAAGAAACTTATTCGTTCCCTACAACAGGAGGAGGGCATGATTGAAGGCATGATCAACTTAAGTCTTATATCACTAGTTATTATAAAAATCTACTCGGGACTCCTCAGAAAGGAAACTTCTTGATGGATGAGTCTCGAACAGATGACATCCCCCAGGTTTCTAATTCGGAAAATATCCATCTAACAGCTCTATTTTCCGAGGAGGAAGTTGGAAAGGAAGTTTTCCTAATGTAGCATAACAAAGCACCGGGTCCATATGGTTTTCCCGTTGAGTCTACTAGAACTTTTGGGAGTTCATCAAACATGATCTCCTACTCTTGTTAGGCTGCCTTCACGCTGGTCAACTAGAGTTGTTTCGCTTAAACTTCGGTGAAATTATTTTAATACCTAAGGTTAATGAGGCTGAAAGGATACAACAATATCGTCCAATATGCCTCCTTAATGTTAGCTTTAAAATCTTCAGTAAGGTAGCGACTATTAGGCTCAATTCGTTTGCTGAACATGTGGTTCGTCCTTCTCAAGCTGCTTTTATGCATGGCGGGAACATCCTAGATGGGGTTGTTGTACTTCACGAAACAGTTCACGAGTTGCATAAAAAAAACTGAATGGGGTGGTTATTAAAATTGACTTTGAGAAGGCTTATGACAAAGTCAAGTGGTCTTTTCTTCAACAGACTCTTAGAATGAAAGGATTTTCTGCAGAGTGGCGCGCAATGATCCATAGTTTTGTGGCTGGAGGTTGTGTTGCCATTAAAGTCAATGATGACGTTGGCAACTATTTCCAACCGAAGAAAGGATTGCGACAAGGTGACTCAATATCGCCCATGCTATTCAATATAGTGGCGGATATGTTAGCGGTCATGATTGAGCGTGCCAAGGTTGATGGCCAAATTTATGGGGTAGTGAATCATCTAGTGGATGGTGGCCTCTCTATCCTTCAATATGCCGATGATATGATTCTCTGTATGGATCATGACCTCGAGAAAGTAAGAAATCTGAAATTAATTTTATCAGCATTCGAGCAACTCTCAGGGCTTAAGATCAATTTCCATAAAAGTGAATTATTTTGTTTTGGCAAGGGTCAAGACGACGCCCGTCTGTATGCCGACCTGTTCAGATGCGGGTTGGGCCAGTTTCCGGTCACTTATTTGGGTATACCGATACATAATCGGAGACTCACAAATGCTGAATAGAAACACGTCGAGGAGAGACTACAGAAAAACGCTTAGTAGTTGGAAAGGTAAACTGCTATCTCTGGGTGGGAGGTTGGTCCTCGTAAATTCAGTACTAAGTAACATGGTACTGTATATGATTTCCTTCTTCGAATTGCCGAAAGGAGTTTTACATAGATTGGATTACTTCCAATCAAGATTCTTTTGGCAAGGAGATAGCGAGAGAAAGAAATATCGGCTGGCTAAATGGAGTATGGTTTGCCGCCCCAAAGACCAAGGCGGGTTGGGCATTCATGACCTTGAGGTTAAGAATAGGGCCCTCCTTGTCAAATGGTTGTTTAAGTTGTTGTCCGAAGATGGTGTATGGCAAACCCTCCTTAGGTGAAAATATGTGAGTTCAAAGGCGATATCCCAGGTATATTGAAAGCCTGGGCCTCTCATTTTTGGGCAGGATTAATGGCAATGAAGAAATATTTCTTCCGCTATGGGTCCTTCTCAATTAAGGATGGCTCAGAAATTAGATTCTGGGAGGATAAGTGGTTAGGTAATGCTACTCTTCGGGAACAATATCCAGCTCTAGACAATATTGTACGTCACAAGGGTGATACTATTGCCAAGGTTTTGGAATCATTTCCGCCAAATGTGACTTTTAGAAGGGATTTAATTAGACCTAGACCCCAATCGTCGAACATACCACTTCAACGATTAACCACGGTACAGTTGTCATAGGGGTCCGATTTATTTCGTTGGAACCTACATGGGAATGGGCAATTCTCAGTGAAGTCTGTATAGAGCTTTGATCCAGTCTGATGTGCCAGTTGATAATAATAAGAAGATCTGGAAGATGAAGATGCCTCTTAAGAATAAAATCTTTGCATGGTATCTTCGTCGCGGAGTTGTTCTTACTAAAGATAACCTTATTAAGAGGAATTGGCATGGAAGTACGCAATGCGTATTTTGTTTGCATGATGAGACAATAAAACATTTGTGCTTCCAATGTAAATTGGCTTGTTCTATATGGTCAGTCATCCAAATAGCTTCTGGCTTGTATCCTCCTTGTAGTGTTGCTAATATATTGGGCAACTGGTTACATGGGATTGATCACAGGTTCAGAATTCTACTTAGGGTGGGAGCGCTTGCCGTGATTTGGTCGCTTTGGCTATATAAAAATGATAAGATTTTTAACGACAAAATTACTTCACTTATGCATGCCATCTAAAGAGGTACCGGGACGCTTCGTTTATGGTCCTCTCTACAACGAGTGGAGAATTGAGACCTGTTTATGGACGTGTGTACACCATTGGAGGCTATGGCAAGGGATACTTTAATCCAACATGGGTGGCAGCATGTGATGACCCTCAAGTATAGGGGATCTATCGTAGTCCTTTCGATAAGTAAGAGTGTCGAACCCAATGAGGAGCAAAAGGAAATGATAAGCGGTTTCCAGCAAGGTATTCTCTGCAAGTACTGAAATAAGTGGTAACAGATAGTCTTGTGATAGGATAATTTGTAACGAGCAACAAGTAACAAAAGTAAATAAAGTGCAGCAAGGTGGCCCAATCCTTTTGTAGCAAAGGACAAGCCTGGACAAACTCTTATAAGATGTAAAGCGCTCCCGAGGACACATGGGAATATCATCAAGCTAGTTTTCATCACGTTCATATGATTCGCGTTCGGTACTTTGATGATTTGGTATGTGGGTGGACCGGTGCTTGGGTGCTGCCCTTACTTGGACAAGCATCCCACTTATGATTAACCTCTATTGCAAGCATCCGCAAATACAAAAAAAGTATTAAGGTAAACCTAACCATAGCATGAAACATATGGATCCAAATCAGCCCCTTACGAAGCAACGCATAAACTAGGGTTTAAGCTTCTGTCACTCTAGCAACCCATCATCTACTTATTACTTCCCAATGCCTTCCTCTAGGCCCAAATAATGGTGAAGTGTCATGTAGTCGACGTTCACATAACACCACTAGAGGAGAGACAACATACATCTCATCAGAAGATCGAATGAATACCAATTCACACGACTACTAATAGCAAGACTTCTCTCACGTCCTCGGGAACAAAAGTAACTACTCACAAAGCATAAACATGTTCATAATCAGATGGGTATTAATATGCATATAGCATCTGAACATATGATCTTCCATCAATTAAACCAACTAGCATCAACTACAAGGAGTAATTAACACTACTAGCAACCTACTAGCACCAATCCCGGACTTGGAGACAAGAATTGGATACAAGAGATGAACTAGGGTTTTGAGATGAGATGGTGCTGATGAAGATGTTGATGGAGATTGCCCTCTCTCGATGAGAGGAGCGTTGGTGATGACGATGGCGATGATTTCCCCCTCCGGGAGGGAAGCTTCCCCGGCAGAACAGCTCCGCCAGAGCCCTAGATTGATTCCGCCAAGGTTCCGCCTCGTGGCGGCGGAGTTTCGTCCGAGAAGATGGCTTATTATTTTTTTCCATCGAAAGACTCAATATAGCAGAAGAGGGCCACTGGAGGGCCATCAGTGGGCCCACGAGGTAGGGGGCGCGCCTAGGGGGTAGGGCGCGCCCCCACCCTCGTGGGAAGGGTGTGGCCCCCCTGGTGAGGTTCTTGCGCTTAGTATTTTTATATATTTGGAAAACATCATCCATGAAGTTTCAGGACTTTTGGAGCTGTGCAGAATAGGTCTCTAATATTTGCTCCTTTTCCAGCCCAGAATCCCAGCTGCCGGCATTCTCCCTCTTTATGTAAACCTTGTAAAATAAGAGAGAATAGGCATAAGTATTGTGACATAATGTCTAATAACAGCCCATAATACAATAAATGTTGATATAAAAGCATGATGCAAAATGGACGTATCAACTCCCCCAAGCTTAGACCTCGCTTGTCCTCAAGCGAAAAGCCGAAATCGAAAAGTATGTCCACATGTTTAGAGATAGAGGTGTCGATAAAAATAAAATACGGACATGAGGGCATCATGATCATTCTTAGAACATCAACTTACATAATTCTTTGTCATATAATATCTGATGCTAGAGTAATAATTCAATCACAATATCAAGTATGAATCGTAAACTTCATTGAAAACTAACAAACTACAATCTCGGTCATTGAAGCAATTGCAATTTATCATAACATAGGAAAGAGTCAATGTATAAGAGCTTTTCAGCAAGTACACATACTCAACTATCATATAATCTTTCACAATTGCTGACACTCACGCAATACTTATGGATATGGAGTTTTAATCAGACACAGAGAAAGATAGGGGCTTATAGTTTTGCCTCCCAACATTTTACCTCAAGGGTAATATCAACAGTAATAGTTTATGAAAACTCACATCCAATTAGCCATATGTACCAGGATCTTTCCAACATATTGTGCTTGCCAAGGATAAAATGTAAAAAGGAAGGGTGAAGATCACCATGACTCTTATGCAATGTAGGAGATAAAAGTAAAAGATAGGCCCTTCGCAGAGGGAAGCAGAGGTTGTCATGCGCTTTTATGGGTTGGATGCACAAAATCTTAATGCGAAAGAACGTCACTTTATATTGCCACTTGTGATATGGACCTTTATTATGCAGTCTGTCGCTTTTATTACTTCCATATCACACGCTCGTATAAAGATTATTTCCTCCACACCAATCAATCATACATATTTAGAGAGCAAATTTTATTGCTTGCACCGATGACAACTTACTTGATAGATCTTACTCAATCCATAGGTAGATATGGTGGACTCTTATGGCAAGACTAGTTTAAGGGTGTTTGTAAGCACAAGTAGTATCTCTACTTGGTGCAATGAATTTGGCTAGCATGAGGGGGAAAGGCAAGCTCATCATGTTGGAAAACCCAAGACAATATAATTTATCTCAGATGTAAGAAAACATAACCCATTACGTTGTCTTCCTTGTCCAATGTCAACTCTTTAGCATGTCATATTTTAGTGAGTGCTCACAATCATAAAATATGTCCAAGATAGTATATTTATATGTGAAGAACTCTCTTTCTTTATTACTTCCTATTAATTGCAACGATGACCAAAACTATGTTTGTCAACCCTCAATAACTTTTATTCATCATACTCTTTCTATGTGAGCTCATTACTCTCCATAAGACTCATATGATCTCTTTATTTCTTTTTATTTCTTTCTCTTTTGTTTCTCTTTTAGGATCATGGCAGAATAATCAAGCCCTTGACTCAACACTAACCTTTATTATATAGCTCGTGGACTCGATTGCATAAAAGGGTAATAAAGCAAAACTCACAATTGGATCATACTAAGAACTTTTATTCTACTAGATCAAGATACTACCAAAAGGATCAAACTAAGAAAAACGGTAAAGATAGAGTGATGGTGATACGATACCGGGGCACTCCCCCAAGCTTGGCAGTTGCCAAGTGGAGTGCCCATACCAGGTGATTATGTCCCTCTTTTCGGGGATGGTGATGTGCTATTCTTGGAGATGATGCCCCTCAAGATACGGTTCTCCTCCTCAAGCTTGTTGACTTGCTGCTTGAGGTTCATTATTTCCTTTCGAAGTTTTCCTGTAACAGCCAAAGCTCCCTGCACCCAAGGGTGCTGCATAGCTGTGGGAGAACCAGTGCCACTCTTTTTCATATTCTCATAAGAAAGAAATCTAAAGTTGGAAGGGATAACCGAGTTTGGAATGGTTGAGCTCTGCAGTTCTCCCATTGTGAATCCAGCTTGGAGGCGGGAAGTGACTTCTTGATCCTCTTCCATAGCATCTAGCCTCTTCAAATCAGCCTCCATCTCTTCCTCCGTTGCTGGCCCAAAGGGGTCAACATGATTGTTTGTTGTTGATCTCAGTGTCGGATGAGACACCCGGCTCTCCCCGACTGACTCTTGCGAAGACATCCTGCTCTAATCTGCAGCAGCAATAGCTCGAAACACAAACAGGAGATAATTGCATAATACGGGAGTCAAAACCTTCGGGAGATTATATAATGAATTTTTACCCACCAAAATACGTGTCGTGTACGAAAATGGAGTCCGGAGAGCACACGAGGTGCCCACGAGGTAGGGGGCGCGCCCAGTAGGGTAGGGCGCACCCTCCACCCTCATGGAGCCCTCATGTCCTTCCCAGACTGCTGCTTATTTATCTATTTTTCTAAATATTCCAAAACGGAGAAATATTGCCTTAAAAACTGTTTTGGAGTCGGTTTACTTACCATACCACATACCTATTCCTTTTCGGTGTCTCAAACGTTCCGAAAAGTGTCCCTTATGTATTCCTCCGGGGTTACGGTTTCGATAACATTGGTTTCAACATTTATGGGATTACCTGAGATATAGTGTTTGATTCTTTGACCGTTGACCACCTTCGGATTGGTACCTTCGAAGTTGTTGATTTTTATGGCACCGGAACGGTAGACCTCCTCGATAACGTAAGGACCTTCCCATTTAGTGAGAAGTTTTCCTGCAAAAAATCTTTAACGAGAGTTGTATAGCAATACATAATCACCTACATTAAACTCACGCTTTTGTATCCTTTTGTCATGCCATCTTTTAACCTTTTCTTTAAACAACTTGGCATTTTCATAGGCTTGGGTTCTCCATTCATCAAGTGAGCTAATATCAAATAACCTCTTCTCACCGGAAAGTTTAAAATCATAATTAAGTTCATTAATAGCCAAATAAGCCTTGTGTTCTAGTTCGAGAGGCAAGTGACATGCTTTTCCATAGACCATTTTATACGGAGACATACCCATAGGATTTTTATATGCAGTTCTATCGGCCCATAATGCATCATCAAGTTTCTTGCACCAATTCTTTCTAGACCTCTTAACAGTCTTTTGCAAAGTTAATTTGAGCTCTCTATTACTCAATTCTACTTGACCACTAGACTGAGGGTCATAAGGAGATGCAGTTCTATGATTAACATCATATTTAGCAAGCATTTTACGGAAAGCACCATGAATAAAATGTGAACCACCATCAGTCATTAAATATCTAGGGACTCCAAATCTTGGAAAAAGAACTTCTTTAAGCATTTTAATAGAAGTGTTATGATCAGCACTACTTGTTGGAATAGCTTCTACCCACTTAGTAACGTAATCAACAGCAACTAAAATATCTGTATAGCCATTAGAGGAAGGAAAAGGTCCCAGATAGTCAAAGCCCCAAACATCAAATGGTTCAATAACAAGTGAATAATTCATAGGAATTTCTTGATGTCTACTGATATTACCAATTCTTTGACATTCATCACAAGATAAGACAAACTTACGGGCATCCTTGAAGAGAGTAGGCCAATAAAAACCAGATTGCAGTACCTTATGTGCAGTTCTATCTCCAGCATGGTGTCCTCCATAAGCTTCAGAGTGACACTTGCGTAGGAACTGTTCCTATTCATGCTCAGGTACACAACGTCTAATAACACCATCTACTCCTTCTTTATAAAGATGTGGGTCATCCAAAAAGTAATGCCTCAAATCATAGAAGAACTTTTTTCTTTTGCTGGTATGTGAAACTAGGGGGTATAAACTTAGCAACAATGTAATCAGCATAATCAACATACCATGGAGCAGTATGAGAAGCATTTATGACAATTAGTTGCTCATCAGGAAAGCTATCATCAATAGGTAGTGGGTCATTAAGCACATTTTCTAACCTAGATAAGTTGTCTGCAACGGGGTTCTCGGCTCCTTTTCTATCAACAATGTGCAAATCAAATTCTTGTAGTAAGAGAACCCATCTAATAAGTCTAGGTTTAGCATCTTTCTTTTCCATAAGATATTAAATAGCAGCATGATCAGTGTGAATAGTTACTTTAGAATCAACAATATAAGGTCTAAACTTATCACAAGCAAATACAACTGCTAAGAATTCTTTTTCAGTAGTAGCATAATTTCTTTCAGCATTGTCTAGGGTTTTACTAGCATATTGAATAATATTTAATTTTTTATCAATTCTTTGTCCTAGAACAGCACCTACTACATAATCACTAGCAGCACACATAATTTCAAAGGGTAAATTCCAATCAGGTGGCTGAATAATTGGTGCAGAAATCAATGCTTTATTAAGTATTTCAAATGCTTCTAAACAATCATCATCAAAGACAAATGGTATATCCTTTTGTAATAAATTAGTCAGAGGCCGAGAGATTTTTGAGAAGTCCTTAATGAACCTCCTATAAAAACCGGCGTTACCAAGGAAACTTCTTATACCTTTGATGTCCTTGGGACATGGCATCTTTTCAATAGCATCAACCTTGGCTTTATCAACTTCAATACCTCTTTCAGAAACTTTATGACCCAAGACAATACCTTCATTAACCATAAAGTGGCATTTTTCCCAATTCAAGACAAGATTAGTTTCTTCACATCTCTACAAAACTCGATCAAGGTTTCTCAAACAATCATCAAAAGAAGATCCATAGACGGAAAAGTCGTCCATGAAAACCTCACAAATCTTTTCACAAAAGTCAGAGAATATAGCCATCATGCATCTGTGAAAGGTAGCAGGTACATTATATAAACCAAAAGGCATACGTCTATAAGCAAAAGTACCAAAAGGGCATGTAAAAGTAGTTTTTGATTGATCTTTGGCTGACACAGGTATTTGAGAGAAATCAGAATAACCATCTAGAAAGCAAAAATGTGTATGTTTAGATAATCTTTCTAGCATTTGATCGATAAAAGGTAAGGGGTGATGATCCTTTTTAGTAGCCTTATTTAATTTGCGGAAATCAATTACCATCCTATAACCTGTAATAATTCTTTGAGGAGTCAATTCATCTTTATCATTAGGAACAACAGTGATACCTCCCTTCTTAGGGACACAATGGACAGGGCTTACCCGCTGACTATCAGCAACGGGATAAATTATACCTGCCTCAAGGAGCTTTAGTATCTCCTTTCTTACCACTTCTTTCATTTTAGGATTCAGCCGGCGTTGATGATCACAAACTGGTTTAGCATCTTCTTCAAAATTAATTTTATGTTGACATAGAGTGGGACTAATGCCCTTAAGATCATCAAGAGTATACCCAATAGCAGCACGGTGCTTCTTCAGAGTTTTCAATAATATCTCTTCTTCATGCTCTGAAAGGTTAGCACTAATAATAACAGGATATATCTTTTTCTCATCAAGATAAGCATATTTAAGGGTATCAGGTAACGGTTTAAGCTCAAACACGGGATCACCCTAGGGTGGAGGAGGATCCCCTAGGATTTCAACAGGTAAATTGTTTTTCATCATAGGTTCCTGTTTAAAGAATACTTCATCTAATTCCCTTCTTTCTTTCATAAACATATAGTTTTCATGGTCTAGCAAATATTGTTCTAAAGGATCAATAGGAGGTACGGCAATAGAAGCAAGACCAATAATTTCATCCTTACTAGGTAATTCTTCTTCACGGTGTTGTCTACTAAATTTAGAAAAATTAAATTCATGAGTCATATCATCTAAACCGACAGTAACAACATCTCTTTTGCAATCTATGGTGGCGTTAACAGTATTTAAGAAGGGTCTACCAAATATAATGGGACAAAAGCTATCTTGTGGGGAACCAAGAACAAGAAAATCAGCAGGATATTTAGTTTTCCCACACAAGACTTCAACATCTCTAACAATTCCCATTGGTGAAATAGTATCTCTATTGGTAAGTTTAATTGTGACATCAATATCTTCCATCTCAGCTGGTGCAATATCATGCATAACTTCTTTTTATAAAGAATAAGGTATTGCACTAACACTAGCACCCATATCACATAAGCCATGATAACAATGATCTCCTATTTTAATAGAAATAACAGGCATGCCTACTACAGGTCTAGGTTTATCTTTATCACGGGGTTTAGCAATTCTAGCAGTTTCATTACAGAAATAAATAACATGCCCATCAATATTATCAGACAAGAGATCTTTAACAATAGCAATATTAGGTTCAACTTTAACTTGCTCAGGAGGTGTATATGTTTTAATATTGCTTTTACGAACCACAGCTGAATCTTTAGCGTGATCCTTTATCCTAACAAGGAAAGATGGTTTCTCAACATAAGAAGTAGGAACAATAGGATCATTATAAGTAATAGTCTTTTCTTCAACTTTAATAGGTGCAGCTACTTTTACTTCTATGGGAGGATGATATTTAAACCACTTCTCCTTGGGGAGATCGACATAAGTAGCAAAAGATTCACAGAAAGAAGCTACTATCTGAGAGTCAAGTCCATATTTAGTGCTAAATTTACGAAAAATATTGGTATCCATAAAAGATTTAACACAATCAAAACTAGGTGTCATACCTGACTCCTTACCATTGTTGAGGTCCCAATCTTCAGAGTTGCGTTTAATTCTTTCCAATAAATCCCATTTGAATTCAATAGTCTTCATCATAAAAGAGCCAGCACAAGAAGTATCAAGCATGGTGCAATTGTTACCAGAAAGCCGAGCATAAAAATTCTCAATAATCATTTCTCTTGAGAGCTCATGATTGGGGCATGAATATAGCATTGATTTAAGCCTCCCCCAAGCTTGAGCGATGATTTCTCCTTCGCGTGGCCAAAAATTATATATATAATTGCGATCACGATGAACAAGATGCATAGGATAAAACTTCTGATGAAATTCCAATTTCAATCCTTTGTAATTCCAAGATCTCATATCATCACATAGCCTATACCATGTCGATGCATCTCCCCTCAAAGATAATAGAAAGACCTTCTTCTTAACAACATCTCCGGGTACACCTGCAAGCTTAAATAATCCACAAACTTGATCTACATATATAAGATGTTCATCATGATGTTTTGTTCCATCTCCTAGAAAAGGATTAGCTAGCAGTTTTTCAATCATACCCAAAGGAACTTCAAAGCAAGCATTTTCATTTTCATATTCATTTTCAGTAGGTTCAGTAGGTTGAGGAGCAACTCTTTGCTCTACTGGTCAGGGTGAAGATACCCCGAACAAGCCCCTCAGAGGATTACTTTCCATGGTAACAAGTGACAATAAATTTCAGCACACTATATAAAATTTTCCTTACCAAATTCCACCTACCAAAGGCGCTTCACTCCCCGGCAACGGCGCCAGAAAAGAGTCTTGATGACCCACAAGTATAGGGATCTATCGTAGTCCTTTCGATAAGTAAGAGTGTCGAACCCAACGAGGAGCCGAAGGAAATGATAAGCGGTTTTCAGCAAGGTATTATCTGCATGTACTGAAATAAGTGGTAACAGATAGTTTTGTGATAAGATAATTTGTAACGAGCAACAAGTAACAAAAGTAAATATAGTGCAGCAAGGTGGCCCAATCCTTTTTGTACCAAAGGACAAGCCTGGACAAACTCTTATATAAGTAAAAGTGCTCCCGAGGACACATGGGAATATCGTCAAACTAGTTTTCATCACGTTCATATGATTCTCGTTCGGTACTTTGATAATTTGACATGTCGGTGGACCGGTGCTTGGGTGCTGTTCTTACTTGAACAAGCATCCCACTTATGATTAACCTCTATTGCAAGCATCCGCAACTACAACAAAAGTATTAGGTTAAACCTAACCATAGCATGAAACATATGGATCCAAATCAGCCCCTTACGAAGCAACGCATAAACTAGGGTTTAAGCTTCTGTCACTCTAGCAACCCATCATCTACTTATTAATTCCCAATGCCTTCCTCTAGGCCCAAATAATGGTGAAGTGTCATGTAGTCGACGTTCACATAACACCACTAGAGGAGAGACAACATATATCTCATCAAAATATCGAACGAATACCAAATTCACACGACTACTAATAGCAAGACTTCTCCCATGTCCTCAGTTACAAAAGTAACTACTCACAAAGCATAAACATGTTCATAATCAGAGGGGTATTAATATGCATATAGGATCTGAACATATGATCTTCCACCAATTAAACCAACTAGCATCAACTACAAGGAGTAATTAACACTACTAGCATTAGTAGAAAAAGGGTCAAACGTGAAGCACATTAGTGCCGGTTTGCATTAGAGCTGGCACTACTGTGTACATTAGTGCCGGTTCGTGGCGGCGATCAATAGTACTGGTTCGTGGCGAACCTTTAGTACCGGTTCATGCCACGAACCGGTACTAAAGAGGCTGTGTCAGCCTGCGGTCAGGCTATGGCCCCACCATCACCATTTGGTGCCGGTTCATACCACGAACCGGTACTAATGAGGTTACGGCAAGCTGTTTTTAGTCCCACCTCGCCAAGAGAGAGGCAGTATGAGCGGTTTATAAGCCGTGAGTGCACAGACAATGACGAAGAGTTGCAATGCTCACCTACATGTTCATTAGCTTCAAGCCTTGCGGAATAGCATAGATTGCATTGAGCTATTTGCAGTGGCTTAGTGCAATCTATACTATTCCGAAAGGCTTGAAGCAAATTAACCAGCATTGCACCTCTTTTTTATTTTTAATAACTTATTTAAACTCTGGACTTCTTTTGTGTTCAGTATGCAACATTTAAAGCGACGTCATCAATTTCCAACATGTTCTGACATCATTTGTTGTTTTTCGGTCATTTACCTAATTGTTTAGAGAGCTAAATGACCGTGAAATTGAAAATCACTACAAAATGAATCCTGAAAATGTTGAAACTTGGCATGGTATTATCATATCACCCGTATAGCATGCGCCAAAGAGTAGAGAGGGTCACGGCAAAAACTGGACGCACTTCGTGTACAAACTGGACAAACTCTTTCCGAGTATGAGGGTTTCGGAGTCCGGAGTGGGTACTAATTAATGTGCATCCCACCAATCAGGAAGAATCACATGGATCGTGTGTTTGTTTCTAGCTCTTGTGAGTCGTTGGATCAAGGGTGTGTTTCTTCCTAACTCATGTGAGTCGTTCGATCGAAACTACCACAATCACTTTGTGAGCCAGACGACCCTATATATAGCCCACCTCTCGCCTTCCCTGCATAAGTCTTTTAGTTCATCGACTACATACATCTACCAGTTCATCGACTGCATACATCTATCAGTTCATCGAATGAATATAAATCATTCGGATTCGCCATCATACGTCCAACCGTGCATTTGATATGCATATATATGCATCACGAGCCACGGTTGGCCTGTATGATGGCGATACCGATTGGTTTGTTCTAGATCCGACATAAAAGGTTTGATACAACTTCTTTTTTGTGACATAAGAGCTATCTCTCCTCCTACCTATTTTAGTTACACAACTACCTATTTGTGCCAAATTTTCACTTTTGCTGTTGCTCTTGCATCATAAGCATCCATGTTAACTGGACTTACAAGTAATGCAATTTAACCAAACTATCTTGTGATCTTCGCCAAGAGAGAGGCAGTATGAGCGGTTTATAAGCCGTGAGTGCACAGACAATGACGAAGAGTTGCAATGCTCATCTACATGTTGATTAGCTTCAAGCCTTGAAACGCGAAGAAATTTTATGTGCAAGCAAATTCTTTCATGCATTTACTGATTTTTGCAGCTAAATGACCCTGAAATTGAAAAGCATTTCAAATGAACTCAGAGAGAGGCAGTATGAGCAGTTTGATGAGATTGCTCCATTCACAGTGAATATTGACCCGAGCATCCCGTTAAATGATGAAGATTTTCCATGGCTACGACGCAAAGGGACACACGCGAAGAAAAAGTTTCACACCCAAAGATTTGGGATGTGATCGGCTTAACTATCATCACTTCCTTCTGTGTTTCACACCCAGGAGGGAATCTCTGTAATAGTTAGGGTAGCTAGTTATGTGTTTTGGCATTTGAAACGCGAAGAAATTTTATGTGCAAGCAAATTCTTTCATGCATTTATTGATTTTTTCAGCTAAATGACCCTGAAATTGAAAAGCATTTCAAATGAACTCGGAAAAGGATGAAAGTTGACATGGTATCATAATTTCACCCACATAGCATGTGCAAAAAAGTAGAGAGGGTTACCGCAAAAACTGGATGCACTTCGTGTACAAAATGGACAATCTGTTTCGAAGTATCAGGGTTTCGAACGAAAACTCATCCGTTACAAAGGCATTTCATTTTTAAATAACTTAAGCATTACCAAATTGAATATAATGATAAAACACACTAATATTAAACATAAGAAAAAAGAATCACTGAAAAATGTATTTTTAAAGTTAAGTTATTCACAAACTAGTGATTCACACAAATTTCATATAATTCAAAATTTAAACTATTCAAATTTAAAAACTAACGGCACTAACTGAAAGTTTCTAAAAACTATCAAAAATTATTCACAAAGAAACTCTAAATACAGCAAAAAACAACTAAAAATAAATAAAACAAAATAAATAAAGCAGAAAAGAAAAAACTAAATGAAAAAAGCCCACCTACCGGGCCACAGCGGCCTGCATACGACTAGAAACCCAACCTGTTGTTGGGCCAGGATGCAGGCCCGCAAGGCCAATAGGCCCCACAGGGCAGAGTAGCAGAGGTAGGCCCAGAAGGCCTGCTTTAGAGAGGAGCTCGAGACAGCAGCGGCGGCGGGGCTTATAAGCAGGTGTGAGCGCCCTTCGGCTAGCGAGGTGGGACTAAACTTCTGCGCCCCTCGCCTGGCAGCGCACCCCCTTTAGTACCGGGTCGTGGCACCAACCGGTACTAAAGGGGGGGCCTTTAGTACCGGTTGGAGCCAGGAACCGGTACTAAAGGGGGGTGCTTCCCGCTGCTTGGCCTGGCCAAAACAGGCCTTTAGTACCGGTTGGTGGCTCCAACCGGTACTAAAGGTGTCCCCTATATAAGAAACACTTCGAAAAATTTCAGTTTCTCATCTCCCACTTCTCTCTGCCGCCGCCCCGTCGACCCGCGCCGTCGCCGCCCCCGTCGCGCCGTCCCCGTCGACTCCGCAACGCCCCCGTCCTCGTCGCGTCGTCCCCGTCGACTCCGCGGCACCCCCGTCGCCGTCCCGGTCGCCGATCCCCTCGCTTCACCGTCGCCGTCGCCTTTGGATCGACCTCGCCTCGCCGTCGCCGTCGCCTCGACCTTGCCCGCGCGCGCTGTGAGCCCCTCCCCCGGCCCCTCTCCTCCCTCCAATCGATCGTAGCGCACACCGGCGCCGGTGCCGGCGCCGACCGTAGCGCACACACACACTACATGCACACACACACACACTAGACGCGCACACACACACAATTTTTCTGTTTTTAGCTTTTAGTTTTTTCTGTTTTTCTGTTTTTCATACAAAGTTTTAGATGGATTAATTAATTAGATTAGATTAATGTCAAATAGTATGTGGAAATGTTAGTTATAATATATATAATGTCAAATGTTATAGAAATGTTAGTTATATAGAAATGTTAGAAATTTTGGAAATGTTAGTTTTAGCTAGCTAGATGAATTAGATTAATTTCAAATTGTTAGACGATGATCGATGTTTTTTTAGTTTCTTATATTTTTAGTTATAAAATTTAGAATTTGCATATATGAAATCATCACAATCCATCATTTAAAAAATGTTACTTTACTTTTACGGCATATAGTATTTTGTTGTCGACGATGCCCGGCCCGCATCCTCGCCATCGACACATCCGCGATGACGTCCTGCTTCAGAGGACCCATGTCCGGGACTGGGCTCCGTCGGGCTGGCACTGGGAGGTGCTACCTTCAGGGGTGCGACGCTTGGTGAGGAACCCGGCCCCGGGTCCCGTCGTCGACCCTCATCTCCTTTGGTGGCATTCACGTGGGCCACTTTCGGTGCGGAGGGAGCCGGCCCCGCCGGAGGTGGTACGTCGCCATGTCAGGGAGGAGGACGAACACGTCCATCGCTACATGGCTGCTATGGACGTCAGGTTCTCCAATACCTGGCAGGTTCTTTGGGGAGATCACCCGAGCTATGATCCAGTGATGGTTCCTTCTCTTTGGGTGTCCACCGCCCGCACCTCAGGAACCGCCCGCATCATTATTAGCTTGCTAGCTAGCTAGCTAGTGATGTATTCAATATTATATCTATTATTCGAGATGATGTATTCGAGATTATATCTATTATTCGAGACGATGTATTCGAGATTATATCTATTATTCGAGATGATGTATTCGAGATTATATCTATTATTCGAGATTATACTAAATTGTTTTATATTTCTTTTGGCATAGTTAAATAAAAGCTATGGCGGACAATACCGACAGAGAGAGAGAACAGACCATGTTCGATATCATATGCGGGCCAGATGATGATCAGAATGAAGAAGATTTTGACGGCTCTGAATTTCTAAACAACACCGGAGAGGGTGATATGATATTCGATCGCGACGACCGAGAAGATGAAGTCATGAACTACGACGAAGAACATGTTGATCCTGAAACAACAAACACCGCCGAGGTATATATATTTATATAAGCAGGAATCTGGTGATCATCGCATGTTTTAAATGAGTTGAAGATATATTAACGAATCGATCTTTCTTCTTTCAGCCATCCGGATCGAGCAAATCTTCAGGCAAAAGGACGAAACGAGGCCCGAACAAAAAGTTGAAGGAGGGGGTAAAGTACAATATCGAGGCATTCAAACCTAATGGCGAACCATTAGCGCCTAAGAAGATTGCGGACAAGTTCGTTCGTCAGTGCGGAGTTCTTGTGAAGGACCAACTCCCGATCTCCCTTCAAGAATGGCGAAAGCCAGCAAATCCACGTCTAGATGTTACTTTTGTCAACGAGAATCAAAAAAATCTGCTTTGGGATACTCTCATGGAACATTTCACCCTACCAGATAATTTCACAGAAGCAGATGTGCGGAAAGTCAAGGACGCTGCTTTTAGGAAGATGGCGGTTGCATTCAAGAACCAAAAGAGAATGACGTGGGAGAAGTACGTCAAGGGAGGAAGGAAGACTCCAATATTCGAGGGGATACTAGAGAATCAAAGTGCTCATTGGGACGATTTCGTGAAATTCAAGGATTCAGAATTAGCTAAGGAGCGGTCGAGAATAAACAAGAAGAATGCCGAAAAAAAGGATAAGTTCCATAAGCTGGGGCCAGGTGGCTACGCGGTGGCAATGCCTAAGTGGGATAAGTCTGAGAAAGAGGTGGAGGATGCAGGTGTCACTCCGGTTACTAAGAGCTGGCCCCCCAGGTGCAGGACTTGGTTCTATGCGCATGGGGGGGAGTTGGACCCGAAGACAGGCAATGTTTCGACGAAGGCATGTCTGAACGGAGCCGACGATGCGCTACTTGTTGCAATATAAGAGGCTCGATCGGGGGTGTTCCAGCCCAACAGAGAGAACGACGAGCTTACGCGTGCCTTGGGAAATCCTGAACACCCGGGAAGAACACGAGGCAAGGGCGCTCTTCCGTGGTATGAGGGGTTTTTGGACTGGAACGCCGACTACAGAACCCGTGAGAGAAAGAAGATTGTGGAGGAGAAGAAGAGGAAGATGGAGGAGGAGCAGAGGAAGCGGGACTATGAACGCCTTCAAGGCCTAGAAGCAAGTCAAGCGGAATTGGCAGCTAAATTCCAGCGGCAGCAGGAGCAGATCGACTCACTTAGCCAGCAAAGGGGGTCTCAGCATCTGCAGCAGCTAGCGGATGATCCAGCATTGGATACCACCGCCCCATCCATGCCGAGAAGCAGCGTGGGTTCCACCCCGGGCGATGCAGTAGTGCTGGATAGATACCCCGTGGATGACATCACGGAGAACACTAACTGCGAGCTACACTGCAAAATGAAGAACATATCCATGAAGGTGGCGGACGCCGTTGCTTTTTCAAATTCCCCCGAGGCAACCTTCCATTGCAAGCCGATTCCAGCGGGCTATGCTCGTGTCTTGGTTGATGAGGTGGTGGACCCATATTCGGAGCTACAGCTTGACATTCCTGGAGGTGACGACGAGCACACATTGGGAGAGGCCATACATCGTGTCATCCTATGGAGAAAGGATTGCATCATCTTTCGAAGGCCACCGACACCGCGTCACCCGACTCCTCGTCGAAGTCCGCCACCGAGTCAGCAGACTCCCGCTCCTCCAAGTCCACCAACGCGTGAGGCCACTCCTCCTCCTCCAAGTCCGGCAAAGTGTCAAGCCACTCCTCCTCCAAGTCCGACACAGCGTCAGACGTCCACTCCTCCTCCAAGTCCGGCACAACCTCAGGCCACTGCAAGTCCGGCACAGCTTTAGGCCACTCCTCCTCATCCAACTCAGCCCCGTCAGCCGTCTCCGCCGCCTCAGCAGTCGCAGAAGAGACACCCCGCAGCTATGGTGCGTAGCGGTACGAGTTGAGGTCATAGTACAGGAAGTACAGGCGGAGGCAAGCGATATAAATATGGTCCAAACCTCACTACTCCTCTTCCTGTGAGGGCTTACGACATGACCGAGGAGCAAACCAATGCCATAGTGCAGGCAGAAGTCGACGCCCATTTTGGACCGAAACCGCCACCGCCGCCAAGGGAGAAAGTGCCTGTGGAAGTAGTTGACCACTTCATTCGTATGGCTCAACCACCAGCTCCTAAGCCTGTTGACTCAGACTATGAGCGCCACATCAGGAAGTTACATCGACGACGTCTACAGAAGGAGGCGAGCTCGAGCTCGAGCAAACAACAAGCAGCTGTCAAAAAATGCAGGAAAACCGTTGCCCAGCTGGGAAAATAGGCGGCGCAATCGACCCCCCCGCTTGATGTGCCGCCAACAATACGTGATAGTACGCGCGCCCAATATTATTGTGGCCAAACAGTTTACGTTCCCGAGGTGGGCGATGTGGTAATAACCCAGGAGCATATAATGCAGGCTGAAGAACTCAAGATCACAGTTGGAGAACTCCTCGAGATCGAGGACATGCCTGGGATTACAGAGGAGGAAATAAAACGGAAATATGTCCGGGGCCAACCTTTGGTCGAGCCAGAAGATGTCAACAAGCTCCCAACGAGAATGTATGAATTGCATCAATGGTACATGGACATTACCAAGAGATCCAATCGAGAGTCCCTCATGGTGAATGTCAAGAAGGATGATTACTACCATGAGAAAGCTGTGGCCGTTGAGTATCCTGAACTGTTTCAGTTATACAATCAAGACGCACTCGACAAATCTATCGTCAGTTGCTATTGTCTGTAAGTGATTTCTTTCTGTAATTTAAGTCTCAAGCTAGCTGTAGTGATCCTTTTGATCAATCATTACCTGTAATTATCCTCACTGTATTCTTTTCTGTGGTATTATGCAGGATGAAGATGTATGAAATGAGAAAAGGTGGACGCTATGGCATTGGGTTCATTGACCCAAACACCGTTAATGAATACACATGGAAAATGAACAAGCATCAAGAAAAAGAGGTAGAGGACAGCATGCTAGAGTTCTTGAAGCGCCTCAAATACAATGAAGATATACTACTTCCTTACAACTTCTAGTGAGTCACACTTTCTTGTACTACAAATTCTCTGTTTTTTCCTACTAGCTAGCTACATGTTTTTGCTTACATATGCCCGCTTAATTAAGACATGCAAACGTGTGTGCATGCAGATTTCACCGGATCTTGTGTATCATTAAAGTTGACACCGGAACAGTTGAAATACTGGACTCGCTACTCAAAGCAAATAGTGACTATAACATCTTGTTTGGGATAGTCAACAGGTAATTTCAATCATTATTAACTATATATCTCGGCCCATTTAGTTCGTCATTAATTTCATGATATGAACTATTTACTAACCCCTTTATTCATCTTCTTTGTCGGCGGGCAGGGCTTGGGCAAGGTTCATCAGCGTCACGGAAGGCGAATGGAAACCAAAGCTGAAATGGTTTCGATCCAAGGTATGTAATTAAGTAGTACTAGCTAGCTAGCTAGCTGCCATCTCTTTAATTATCATGCTTGATTAATTATTATCTGATCAAATTAAATTCCATTCTCGTAATAAAGGCCCTGAAGCAGGCGCAGGGGACTGATCTGTGTGCATTCTGCGTTTGCGAGAACATTCGCATGATGGCGTCCGAAAGGAGCAGATCTCAAAGACAGGAATGGGTATGCTTGTCAGAACACTATTCACAATTTTTACACCATTATCGATATCTAGTGACACAACTAATACACATGCATATTGATCTCCTTCTTAACAGTTCAAAAAGGTGCGGGACAAGCTCCTACCAACGGAGCGCGTAGAAGCACTTCAAGAGGAAATAGCAGGATTTTTGCTCAACCAGGTCATAAATCCGAAGGGAGAATACTATTACCCGCTACCGCCCCCATGAACCACTTCCAATTGTCATCGTGCTCCGAAGGCACCAATTAGGCTAATGCCACTGGCTCCGAAGGCAACATGCATATGTAGGAGAAATTGTATATAGCTATACATGTGTGTATGTGTAAATTAATATGGTGGTTTGTGAGACATTGATGATATATATATATGATTGGTTCTACTAGAAATTCTATATATATATATGCATAACGTGTACAATGTGTAGTACCGTAAAATACCAGCAAACGAAAAAGAATTAAAATGGAAAACACAAAATTAATGAAAAAGAAATCATAAAACCAAAAACCCCACAACCATTTAGTACCGGTTGGTGTTACCAACCGGTACTAAAGGGCTCCCGGCCCCCGGAGCTGGCTCGTGCCACGTGGATCCCCTTTAGCACCGGTTCATGCTGAACCGGTACTAAAGGGGGGGGCCTTTAGTGCCGAAACGTTAGTGCCGGTTCCTAAACCGGCACTAAAGGGCCTTACGAACTGGTGCTATTGCCCGGTTCTGCACTAGTGTAGCAACCTACTAGCACCAATCCCGGACTTGGAGACAATAATTGGATACAAGAGATGAACTAGGGTTTTGAGATGAGATGGTGCTGATGAAGATGTTGATGGAGATTGCCCTCTCCCGATGAGAGGAGCATTGGTGATGACGATGGTTGTGATTTCCCCCTCCGGGAGGGAAGTTTCCCCGGCAGAACAACTCCGCCAGAGCCCTAGATTGATTCCGCCAAGGTTCTGCCTCGTGGTGGCGGAGTTTCGTCCGAGAAGATGGCTTATTATTTTTTTCCCATCGAAAAACTCCATATAGCAAAAGATGGCCACCGGAGGGCCACCAGGGGGCCCACGAGGTAGGGGGCGTGCCCAGGGGGTAGGGCGCGCCCCCCACCCTCGTGGGTAGGGTGTGGCCCCCCTGGTGAGGTTCTTGCGCTCGGTATTTTTTATATATTTGGAAAACATCATCCGTGAAGTTTCAGGACTTTTGGAGCTATGCGGAATAGGTCTCTAATATTTGCTCCTTTTCCAGCCCAGAATCCCAGCTGCCGGCATTCTCCCTCTTTATGTAAACCTTGTAAAATAAGAGAGAATAGGCATCCATGCTCCAGCAACGTTGTTCAAGCCTTTATCATGCATCGATGCAAGGATGATCTTGGTTGGTTTCCTTGCTGGTTATCGCTCTGTGTCTCTATAACCTCCAGCTATGGATGCCTGGTTAGAAGTCTCTTGACTAGGTTGTTGCATGGTGTGGTGACAGATGGATTCCTCATTGCTTCTTGATGGCATCTGCTGAATCAAGGGGTTATTTTTCCTACTCCATGCAAGCAGGTAATCAAGATTTTTTGCGCCGGGGGTCTTCAAAATCCGATACCCTATTCCAGGGATCTTTTGGACGCTTGTGGTCCTGTTGTTGTTATTTGCTGGTGGCGGCCAGCACATCAGCCATGGCGTATGTGCGAGTCGGTAGCAGTGAGAAAGGCGGGATGTGTCGTGACCTGGATGAAAGTTGTGATGCGTTGTGTGCTCCTTTGTACTATTTGGTTACGCGTGTCCCTTGTGCTTACACATGTATCATTTTCTTTTTATGGGCTCCCACGTGTTTGATGGTGTTATAATCTGGCGATGGACTCGAAAGCACTCCTCTGTGTATCAATTAAGCAGGAAACCACGCAAAAATAAAAACAATGTGCTTACATTTATGTTCCTCAATTTTTCTAGAACAACATTAATATATGGATAAAGTAGCAATAATGAAATAGATTAAGAGCACGGCTTATATCTATAGCATATAAGTTTGGGAATGGAAACCACAATGAGGAAGCATTTATAGTGTAGTGTGGTTGCCTCGGCACCTTTTGTTCTCAGATCTCTGCTCTTCTCCTCTCCCACCTCCTGGAAAAAGTTTGGCCTGAGACACAGACAGCGGTTTTCTTTCCCCAAAGGCCAGCCAGGATGCAAGGCACCACCGTCGAGGGGAGAAGCGGGGCTTCGCCGGACAAGGCCGACAAGAGCTCCAACAAAGCGCGGCAGGACCTGCCCGACGGCGGCATGAAGCAGGAGGCGGCCGGTGGAGGAGACGGAGGCGTCATCATCACGGCGGCGTACAACCCGCGAGTGGAGCTCGCCGTGAGGATCGACAAGCAAGTGCTCCACTGTCCCGTTTGCACCCTCCCCTTCAAGCCCCCCGTCTTTCAGGTTCCTCTCTTTCTTTCCTTCTTTCTTCCTCATGAGAGAACAATTCTTTCGTGCTGATTTAGGGCCCATCTCCGATTTGTGTGCCTGCTTGCAGTGCAAAGCGGGGCACCCGGCCTGCGGCGGCTGCGTGGCCCAGCTGCCCTTCAGGCAGTGCATGGCGTGCGTGGACGGCAGCGGCTTCTTTGACCCCTGCCCTGCGCTGGACGCCGTTGTGTCCTCCACCAGGATTGGGTGCCCCAACGCCGGCTGCCAGTGGTACATGACCTACCACGAGGTCGCCGAGCACCAGAAAGCGTGCCCGCACGCGCCCTGCCACTGCACGGAGCCCGGCTGCGGCTATGTCGGCGCGCCGCAGGCGCTCGCCGGCCACCTCAACACCGTCCACTCGGTGCCGTTGCGCGCCGTGCAGTACGGCAAGGCTAGCCAGCTCCATCTACCGGTGTCGACCCCGCGGGTTGTCCTCCTCGGCGACGACAACCGCGTGTTCCTCCTGACCGTGGGCGTGCTCGGCGCCGCCGCGGCCGCCGTGTCTGTGGTGTGCGCTAGGGCTAGGGCGGCGACACGCCCCCGGTTCACGTGCAAGATGTGGGTCAACTGCGGCAAGGAGGACATGGTGCTGGTGGACATGCACATAAGGAGCAGCTCGTCGCCCGGCGCGGTGGCCGCCGCGGATGAGCCAACGTTCCTGCCGGTGCCGCGGATGTACCTGGTTCCAGCAGCAGCAGGGGATGGGGCGTCCATGGAAGTTCCCCTGCGCATCCGCATCGACAAGCTCTCCCCTTGGTCTGACGCTGCTGTGTTGACGGGAAACAAATGATGTAGCTGAAACTATTTGGGTGATGTTAATTAGTAGATGCAGTTCATCTTTAATGTCATTGTTGGGTACTGTATTTAAATCGGACGATATTAAGCTTGGTGCTAATCCTGTCGTGAAATGCATCATCTTCGTTGTTATGTCATTCCAACTTGCAAGCATTTCATTTGCATCTGTTGTAATCTATCTATCTCAAGTCAGGAGTAGAGCTCAATCTCATGTCAAGAAATGATATCCATGCTACGAAAGCGATGCTTAATGCGGGTTTACTTGAGGATAGTGAAGATGAAAGGAGGCCTTCTATCAAACAAATCTTCCAAGCAGGATACCTAGCCAATGTTGATGCAGCATATAACTCTGCAGTAATTCCTGATGAAGCTTCTCTCAGAGTCTTCCTAAGGAATGAATCAAATCCACCTCTTTCCTAAGGGGGAAACTTCTCTCTGCACACTGCTTAAACTGCAAATAATAAAGTGTTAAGCCCTCTTTGAGGGCTGCAGTCTGTCAAAAGAAAACCTAGTAACTTCTACTACACGTGGCCATAATTCTTTTCTAGATGAATGAGCTTTCTGAGCAAAAAAATCTGTTTTCTAACAAAATAATCTTTTGATATTAAAATGAAAACAAGTAATCAATACTATAAAGGGTAAACATCTATTTACAAATGGAATGGCGGCTGAGAGCTACCCTACCAAACAATTGGCATTGACTGATGGGCATGACATGCGTTTGGACAACTCCCAACTTTTAGATCTGACTCACTGACATTTGATTTATTTTTTGGTTTTATTGATAGTAGAAGAGTACGCTAGCTAATGGAGCGTCAAAAATCTTTCTTTTTTAGTAGCCCCTCTTGATTTTGCGCATGAGCATGTCGGGGTATTTAAAACCGGGGTACCCTGAGCGTAACTACAACAGATGGACCTGCCCAAAAAGCCACGTCGGTAAGGTATTTAATATCGGACATGGAAATTTTTTGGATGTCACCGAAATATGCATTATTCGGAAATTCAGAAATTATTTCGGATTTTGAGTTTCAAAAATCAATTTTTTAATGATTTTTAAGCTAATTTAAATTTTAGTTTGAATTTGGCTCAAACTTTCATGGTTGCAAGTATTTTTAAGCCCACCGAAATATATGAAATTTTGCTGAAATTTTAAACCCTCGGTACAATAAGAAACTACACTAGAATCCTCTTCACAATTAGTACTACAACATCCAGAAGGAGCCAATGATGTGAGGGCAAGCATACCTTTGTGTAGGTTTGCTGCCAAGTAATCTACCCTCTGTTAAACCAGATCTAGAGAAACGTCAGCAGTGACGTTTTGGAACGGTGCTAGGTGTCCTGAACACGAGACTCCTCGGCGCACATGCCTCACATGCAGATTGCTTTCATAGAGGCCGTGTGAGGTCACGTTCCCGACCACACATTTAATGTGAGTGCTGGCTATGGTGCATAGCCTACCGCTGTCAGGGGTGACAAGTGTCGAGAAGTCCTCCTCGATCATCAGATACGACTTCCCCACACCACCGATTCTCTCGGTCAAGGCTCTCAACGCCACATGCTCCCGCATGGACTTCGTGGAGTTGCTCTTTCATGGGGACATCAGGCAACATATATCTTTTTATATTATAGAGTGCAATTTTAAATTTTTCAATTTGTCTCACGCAATCGTTTGATTGCTAATATATGCCTTTGTTTTTCTCATGTCCTTTCAGCAATATTATTGATGCATAATGGTATGATGCATCAAGCATGCCATGTTTTATGTATTAGTGATTTATCTTTTTCTTGAACCTAGGTAGGATTTATTTTGGCAGCAAACTGATTTTTTATAGCCAATTAAGCCTTTCACTTGCTATCTTTGTCGCAGATTATACCGCATTATACTCGGTGAGGTGCACTTCCTTTCCTCTGACTTTGGAGTTGTGATGTTTCTGACAACATTATATGAAAGTTTGCAATTTGCTCCATCCAACAGGTTATGTAAAAGTGCCCTTCCCAATAGGTCATTATATATCAGCTGAAATTTGAAGCCATCGACTGATATTTATTTGCAGAGTCTATGATATATATACCCATCTTCAAATATATTCCCTACTATTTTTATTTTACTATTAACTGATTCATGAAATGATTCCCTGAGGTGGCCAAATACATTACTTATGTACAATTCATATATGTGCTTCAATTTTCTCTGTTAACAACTTGAGATATTGATGTTAATTGTAATAATTGGTCTTAATTTTTCATTTGTCGGCGCACGTTTCTTGCCTGCTGGATGTTGCCCATTTGAAGAAGGCATGGTAAATTATTGTTAGACCTTGTGTTCTTGTTAGGTTCTTTTGTATCGCTTATTTATTGCCACCAGAATGTAGCAACATGGTATATCAATAGAAATATTTGTTTTCTTGCTTTTCGAAAAAGAACCGGCACAAGAAGCTGAGGTCACTGCTTGGAATCTTAAATAATTGTTTCCTATTAGTACAATATTTTGATTCTCCATTGGTTCCAGAACTAAATTATGTATTAGTTTGCATCCATGCAGTAGGGGAAATATCTTGAAAGCAGTTCACATCAAGTTAACAATGATGACCACAGAGAGCGATCATGTCTAATGTGGGAAAGGTGATACATACATTATTTGTTTGTGAGACTCAACAATATGAGGTGAGTCCTTTTTCCACTTACCTGTTTAGATGATGTATGCGGATTTAGTGTTAAATGGAACGGCTTGATGCTTTAGGATACGTCGTGCTTCACACCTGAAATACGCTTCAATTAGTTTTATTGTAAAAATATTGCATCACTTAGTATTATTATGATATACTATTTCAATCCATGCCACATTATTATTTTGAAATACGTAATCACAAACTTAAATATACTTGTTTTTTAGTTAATGTTGTTCCAAATTAGTTCTGTTTGTTTTATTTATTCTAAGTTTCTGAACTTCTCATTCTTGTATAGGTAAAAGAAAACTTCCAGCTCAGTGCCAGCATCCGAGACCCCAAACTTGGCCTCGAGTGCATCCCACATTTTCTGAAAAGCTTGTGCCTGTTGAGCATCAAGCTCTCCTTCAGGTTTGCCGAGAGTGGCGTCATAGCAACTCATGGTTTGAAACCATAAGACTGCTCTCACGCGCCACCTCTTATAGTGGATACCCTCAAACATAGGAGGTCTCATGGAAGCAGCAAAACCACTCGGGGTAAATTGCCTATAATAAGGTTTTTGGATTGTTGGAGATATGAGCAATTTACCAAATGATTTTATTAACAGAAATACTAGATAAAGCATGACTAATATAGTAGAGATAAAACAAGTCATGCGTTCTGATAGAGAGAAGGTAAATAGCTTCTGCATATATGAACCGTAGCCTATCATATCTAAACCAGACAATATAGCAAATAGCATATATGAAGTAGAACCTATCATGTGTAGGACAAGGACTAGAACAAGGAACTGCGGCAGAACCTTTAACAGGAAAGACAAGAACATGTACGGGACAGTAGCAGCAGAAGCGCTGGACTTGGGGTCGGTGTCCTCGTCTGCCATGTCGTCGAGGAGGTCGTCGACGTCGGGGAAGAAGTCGTCGTCGGGGAAGAAGTCGTCGTCGGGGAAGTAGTCGTCGGCGACCGAATCGTCCGTGATGAAGCAGCCAGTAGTCGCGCTGAGCGCTCCCCAAAAACCTTATCACCCTTCTCCCGTACAGGACTCAAAAGGTGCGGTTTCAGAGGCCTACTGTCCCGACCTGCGGTGCACGACGCAAGACGGGATGGGGAAAACGTAACAGCAACGCAGTGGTGGGAACTTTGTGGCGAGAGGAAGAGGAGCTTCTGTTGTGTCTCTCTGGAGAGGAGCGACCTCTCTTATATAGGCACAGGAGAAGGACGCGAAGAGGCTGCGGCAGGAGGTGAAGCAACGAAGGGAGACGAAGCGAACAGGCAGCGGCCGAAGAGGCGCGCCGTTTGAATATAGTGTCCAGTACAGAAAACGTTTCAACTCCCACGTGACCTTTCGTATACCCATCGTGCGTGGCAAAAATTTAGATATCGGCTCATTCCCGCAACCCGCGGCGCGTCGTGACGAGGCGTGGCGTGGCGAGGCGGGCGGCGGAGGAGGAGCGCGCGTGGATATCCCTTTTTTTCTCATGCTCGTACAAGTGGGGAAAGAACCTCCCTTATAAGGAGGTCCAACTCCCACTAAACTAGCAATGTGGGACTAAACTTTAGTAGTATCCCTTGCCTTGCACAAATGGGCTAAGTGGGCCTCTAGGATTTATTAGGAATTTCTGAAATAGTTATTGGGCTGCCCAAAATAGACTAAATTCCAGCAATCCCCCACCAGATCCCAGAGGCACACAGAAATTTGCCTTTGGTTCCAAAACACTGTTTTATATACCGGTACTGCAGTGGAGACTGTTAAGTTGAACTTCCACCTAGAACTCTATGCTACACTAGTAAGCAACTTGAACAGTGGACTGGGCCTTGAACTGCAAGTTTTCTGCGAATCTAGCTTCACATAAAGCCTTGACCGATACGTGGCTACCGTGGGTCTTCCCCGCGGGTGGAGCTTATGCGTCATACTTCGTGACCTTTCATGAGTTTACTAGAGAGAACCCTACTCTCATAGATTGCGACGTTTGACAATCGGACTCATATAGGTGTGTTCTTCAAAAGATGTTCTGCAGGACAACATCTCTGCTTAAATAAGCCACTTAGAACACATTAAGATATACATCAACCTGCCATGCAGATTAGGAGAGTATTCAAGAAGAAACTTAGGCCTGATGGTACTATTGAAAAGTACAAGGCTCGGCTCGTGGCTAAGGGTTATACCCAAAAGGAAGGTGAAGACTTCTTTGATACTTACTCACCTGTGGCTCGACTGACCACTATTCGAGTTCTACTTTCACTAGCTGCCTCGCATGGTCTTCTCATTCATCAAATGGATGTTAAGACTGCTTTCCTAAATGGAGAGTTGGACGAGGAAATTTATATGGAACAACCAGATGGGTTTGTACTAGATGGTCAGGAAGGGAAAGTGTGCAAATTGCTGAAGTCTTTGTACGGACTTAAGCAAGCACCCAAATAGTGGCATGAGAAGTTTGAAAGAACTTTAACAGCTGCAGGCTTTGTTGTGAACGAAGCTGACAAATGTGTGTACTATCGCCATGGTGGGGGCGACGGAGTTATCCTGTGCTTGTATGTTGATGACATACTGATTTTCGGAACAAATCTGAATGTTATTAAGGAGGTCAAGGATTTACTATCTCGTTGTTTTGAGATGAAGGATTTAGGAGTGGCTGATGTCATTCTGAACATCGAGTTGTTGAGAGACGATGATGGTGGGATTACATTGCTTCAATCTC
The DNA here is from genome assembly GCF_003073215.2 of Triticum urartu. Lineage (NCBI taxonomy): Eukaryota > Viridiplantae > Streptophyta > Magnoliopsida > Poales > Poaceae > Triticum > Triticum urartu. The sequence goes on from NC_053024.1 coordinate 13,009,354, forward strand.
ACTATGTGGAAAAGATCTTGAGTCGCTTTGGCTACAGTGACTGCAAGCCCTCTCCAACACCATATGATGCTAGTGTGTTGCTTCGAAAGAATCGAAGAATTGCTAGAGACCAATTGAAGTATTCTCAGATTATTTGCTCGCTTATGTACTTAGCCAGTGCTACAAGACCTGACATCCCTTTTGCTGTTAGCAAACTGAGTCGGTTTGTTTCAAAACCAGGAGATGTGCATTGGAAAGCTCTAGAAAGAGTTTTGCGTTATTTGAAAGGCACTGCAAATTATGGAATTCACTACACCGGGCATCCAAAGGTGCTTGAAGGGTATAGTGACTCAAACTGGATCTCAGATGCCGATGAGATAAAGGCCACGAGCGGTTATGTATTCACTCATGGAGGTGGCGCTGTTTCTTGGAAGTCTTGCAAGCAGACCATCTTAACGAGGTCAACAATGGAAGTAGAACTCACAGCACTAGATACAGCTACGGTTGAAGCAGATTGGCTTCGCCGGCTCTTGAATGACTTGCCGGTTGTTGAGAAACCTGTACCGGGTTTCCTTATGAACTACGACAATCAGACTATGATCACGAAAGTGAGCAGCTCAAAGGATAACATGAAGTCATCAAGACACGTTCAGAGAAGGTTAAAGTCTGTCAGGAAAATGAAAAACTCCGGAGTTATTGCGTTGGATTATATCCAAACGTCTAAAAATCTGGCAGATCCTTTTACTAAGGGTCTATCACGTAATGTGATAGATAATGCGTCGAGGGAGATGGGTATGAGACCCACAATATGAGTTGTTCACAGTGGTAACCTATTCTTTGTGATCGGAGATCCCGTGAATTAGATGTGGAAGACAAGCTGTTGGTCAACTGAGAGGAGAGTATCCTTACTATTCACAATACCACTCCATGAAGATGCAATACTCTCCTAATCTGCATGGCAGGTTGATGTATATCTTAATGTGTTCTAAGTGGCTTATTTAAGCAGAGATGTTGTACTGCAGAATATCTTTTGAAGAACACACCTATATGAGTCTGATTGTCAAACGTCGCAATCTATGAGAGTAGGGTTCTCTTTAGTAAACTCGTGAAAGGTCACGGAGTATGACGCACAAGCTCCACCCGCGGGGAAGACCCACGGTAGCCACGTATCGGTCAAGGCTTTATGTGAAGCTAGATTCGCAGAAAATTTGCAGTTCAAGGCCCAGTCCACTGTTCAAGTTGCTTACTAGTGTAGCATAGAGTTCTAGGTGGAAGTTCAACTTAACAGTCTCCACTGCAGTACCGGTATATAAAACAGTGTTTTGGAACCAAAGGCAAATTTCTGTGTGCCTCTGGGATCTGGTGGGGGATTGCTGGAATTTAGTCTATTTTGGGCAGCCCAATAACTATTTCAGAAATTCCTAATAAATCCTAGAGGCCCACTTAGCCCATTTGTGCAAGGCAAGGGATACTACTAAAGTTTAGTCCCACATTGCTAGTTTAGTGGGAGTTGTACCTCCTTATAAGGGAGGTTCTTTCCCCACTTGTACGAGCATGAGCACAAAAGGGATATCCACGCGCGCTCCTCCGCCTCGCCTCGCCTCGTCACGACACGCCGCGCCGCGCCGCGGGTTGCGGGAATGAGCCGAGCCGATATCTAAATTTTTGCCACGCACAACGGGTGTACGAAAGGTCACGTGGGAGTTGAAACGTTTTCTGTAGTGGACACTAAATTCGAACGGCGCGCCTCTTCGGCCGCTGCCTGTTCACTTCGTCTCCCTTCGTTGCTTCTCCTCCTGCCGCAGCCTCTTCGCCTCCTTCTCCTGTGCCTATATAAGAGAGGTCGCTCCTCTCCAGAGAGACACAACATAAGCTCCTCTTCCTCTCGCCACAAAGTTCCCACCACTGCGCTGCTGCTACGTTTTTCTCCATCCCATCTTGCGGCGTGCACTGCAGGTCGGGACAGTAGGCCTGCGAAACCACACCTTTTGAGTCATGTACAGGAGAAGGGTGATAAGGTTTTTGGGGAGCGCTCAGCGCGACTACTGGCTGCTTCATCACGGACGATCCGGTCGCCGACGACTACTTCCCCGACGACGACTTCTTCCCCGACGTCGACGACCTCCTCGACGACATGGCAGACGAGGACACCGACCCCAAGTCCAGCGCTTCTGCTGCTGCTGTCCCGTACGTGTTCTTGTCTTTCCTGTTAAAGGTTCTGCCGCAGTTCCTTGTTCTAGTCCTTGTCCTACACATGATAGGTTCTACTTCATATATGCTACTTGCTATACTGTCTGGTTTAGATATGATAGGCTACGGTTCATATATGCAGAAGCTATTTACCTTCTCTCTGTCAGAACGCATGACTTGTTTTATCTCTACTATATTAGTCATGCTTTATCTAGTATTTCTGTTAATAAAATCATTTGGTAAATTGCTCATATCTCCAACAATCCAAAAACCTTATTATAGGCAATTTACCCCGAGTGGTTTTGTTGCTTCCATGAGACCTCCTATGTTTGAGAGTATCCACTATAAGAGGTGGCGCGTGAGAGCAGTCTTATGGTTTCAAACCATGAGTTGCTATGACGCCACTCTCGGCAAACCTGAAGGAGAGCTTGATGCTCAATAGGCACAAGCTTTTCAAAAAATGGATACTCTGTTTAAGGCTGCTCTCTTGAGTGTTCTTGGTGAGAACGTAGTTGATGCTTATGCGTCAATTGATAATGGAAAAGATATGTGGGATGCACTCGAGGCCAAGTTTGGGGTCTCGGATGCTGGCACTGAACTGTACATCATGGAGCAATTCTATGATTACAGGATGACTGAAGAGCGCTCCGTGGTTGAGCAAGCTCATGAGATACAGTCATTTGCTAGAGAACTTAAGCACTTCAGTTGTATGCTACCGGACAAGTTTGTTGCTGGAGGTATCATCACTAAGCTTCCTCCTTCATGGAGGAACTTTGCTACCTTGTTGAAGCATAAGAGGCAGGAGTTTTCCGTCTCGGATCTCATTGGCACTCTTGATGTGGAAGAAAAGGCGAGAGCAAAGGACACACGTGCTCGAGCTATTGAGGAAGGATCTAGTGCCAATGTGGTACAGAAGCAGAACTTCCAGCCCCACAAGTTCAAGAACAAGGGCAAGTTTGATGGAAAAGCAAAGTTTGTTGGGAAGAACAAGGCTGTGCAACACACGAACTTCAAGAAAAAGAATGGCAATAAGAAAGGTGCTTGTCATGTGTGTGTGGGGATCCTGATCATTGGGCTCCTAGTTGCCCTAATCGCTATGACAAGCGTCATCCTGGGAAAGGCAGCAAGACCGCTAATGTTGTCATTGGAGACACTGACATAAAGGATGATGGGTATGGTATATTTCCCACTATTCTTTCAGTATGTCATTCTCCTGACTGGTTGATTGACACGGGTGCTAATGTGCATGTATGCGGTGATATTTCCATGTTTTCGTCTTATCAGACCGCAGGGACTTCAACCGTGCTGATGGGCAATGGTTCAAGTGCTTCTGTTCGTGGTGTTGGCACGGTTGATCTGAAGTTTACTTCGGGGAAGATCGTGCGGCTGAAGAACGTGCATTATGTCCCCTCCGTCAATAAAAATCTTGTTAGCGGATCTCTTCTGTGTAGAGATGGCTACAAACTTGTCTTTGAGTCGAATAAATTTGTAATATCCAAGTATGGAACCTTTGTTGGTAAAGGCTATGAGTCAGGAGGCTTGTTTCGTTTATCCTTATCAGACGTTTGCAATAAAGTTGTTAATCATATTTGCAACAATAGTGAATCCAATGTGTGGCATTCACGTCTTTGTCATGTTAACTTTGGTTGCATGTCGCGACTAGCGAAATTGACCTTAATCCCTAGTTTCACCACCGTCAAGGGATCTAAGTGTCAAGTGTGTGTGCAAGCTAAGCAACCTCGTAAGTCTCACACGACTGCGGAAATAAGAAATCTTGCACCACTAGAGCTCATACATTCAGATCTATGTGAAATGAATGGTGTGTTGACAAAAGGTGGAAAGAAATATTTCATGATGTTAATTGATGACTCCACTAGATACTGTCATGTGTATCTTCTGAAATCTAAGGATGAGGCTTTGAACTTTTTCAAGATCTATAAAGCTGAAGCGGAAAACCAACTTGATCGGAAAATCAAGAGGCTTAGGTCCGACCGTGGTGGAGAGTATTTTTCCAATGAGTTTGATGCTTTTTGTGTGGAACATGGTATAATCCATGAGAGGACGCCTCCCTACTCACCTTAGTCAAATGGGGTGGCCGAAAGAAAGAACCGTACTCTAACTGATTTGGTTAACGCCATGTTAGACACATCGGGTCTCTCCAAGGCATGGTGGGAGGAGGCCATATTGACAGCATGTCATGTCCTGAACCGAGTCCCCACAAAGAACAAAGAGATAACTCCATTCGAGGAATGGGAGAAGAAAAGGTTAAAACTCTCTTATCTGCGAACATGGGGTTGTTTGGCGAAAGTCAATGCTCCAATTTCAAAGAAGCGGAAGCTTGGACCAAAGACTGTGGATTGTGTTTTCCTGGGATATGCATTTCATAGCATTGGCTATAGATTCTTGGTTGTAAAATCTGAGGTACCTGACATGCATGTCGGTACGATCATGGAGTCGAATGATGCGACTTTCTTTGAAGATATATTTCCCGTGAAGGATATGGCTACCTCATCTAATCAGGAGATGCCTAGTTCATCGAATCAGGAACCAGTTACAATTACCGAACCTACAATTTTGATGGAACACTTTGAAAGTCCTGTGGAGGAGAACAATGAAGTTCCTATTAGGAGCAAGAGACAGAGGACTGCAAAGTCCTTTGGTGATGATTTTCTTATGTACCTCATAGATGACACTCCCAGTTCTATTTCAGAGGCCTATGCATCTGAAGATGCTGACTACTGGAAGGAAGCGGTTCGTAGCGAGATGGATTCCATCTTGGCAAATGAAACTTGGAGATAACTAATCGTCCTTATGGGTGCAAACCTATAGGATGCAAATGGGTATTCAAGAAGAAACTTAGGCCTGATGGTACTATTGAAAAGTACAAGGATCGGCTCGTGGCTAAGGGTTATACCCAAAAGGAAGGTGAAGACTTCTTTGATACTTACTCACTTGTGGCTCGACTGACCACTATTCGAGTTCTACTTTCACTAGCTGCCTCGCATGGTCTTCTTGTTCATCAAATGGATGTTAGGACCGCTTTCCTAAATGGAGAGTTGGACGAGGAAATTTATATGGAACAACCAGATGGGTTTGTACTAGATGGTCAGGAAGGGAAAGTGTGCAAATTGCTGAAGTCTTCGTACGGACTTAAGCAAGCACCCAAACAGTGGCATGAGAAGTTTGAAAGAACTTTAACAGCTGCAGCCATTGTTGTGAACGAAGCTGACAAATGTGTGTACTATCGCCATGGTGGGGGCGAGGGAGTTATCATGTGCTTGTATGTTGATGACATACTGATTTTCGGAACAAATCTGAATGTTATTAAGGAGGTCAAGGATTTCCTATCTCGTTGTTTTGAGATGAAGGATTTAGGAGTGGCTGATGTCATTCTGAACATCAAGTTGTTGAGAGACGATGATGGTCGAATTACATTGCTTCAATCTCACTATGTGGAAAAGATCTTGAGTCGCTTTGGCTACAGTGACTGCAAGCCCTCTCCAAAACCATATGACGCTAGTGTGTTGCTTCGAAAGAATCGAAGAATTGCTAGAGACCAATTGAAGTATTCTCAGATTATTGGCTCGCTTATGTACTTAGCCAGTGCTACAAGACCTGACATCTCTTTTGCTGTTAGCAAACTGAGTCGGTTTGTTTCAAAACCAGGAGATGTGCATTGGAAAGCTCTAGAAAGAGTTTTGCGTTATTTGAAAGGCACTGCAAATTATGGAATTCACTACACCGGGCATCCAAAGGTGCTTGAAGGGTATAGTGACTCAAACTGGATCTCAGATGCTGATGAGATAAAGGCCACAAGCGGTTATGTATTCACTCATGGAGGTGGCGCTGTTTCTTGGAAGTCTTGCAAGTAGACCATCTTAACGAGGTCAACAATGGAAGCAGAACTCACAGCACTAGATACAGCTACGGTTGAAGCAGATTGGCTTCGCCGGCTCTTGAATGACTTGTCGGTTGTTGAGAAACCTGTACCGGGTGTCCTTATGAACTGCGACAATCAGACTATGATCACGAAAGTGAGCAGCTCAAAGGATAACATGAAGTCATCAAGACACGTTCAGAGAAGGTTAAAGTCTGTCAGGAAAATGAAAAACTCCGGAGTTATTGCGTTGGATTATATCCAAACGTCTAAAAATCTGGCAGATCCTTTTACTAAGGGTCTATCACATAATGTGATAGATAATGCGTCGAGGGAGATGGGTATGAGACCCACAATATGAGTTGTTCACAGTGGTAACCTATTCTTTGTGATCGGAGATCCCGTGAATTAGATGTGGAAGACAAGCTGTTGGTCAACTGAGAGGAGAGTATCCTTACTATTCACAATACCACTCCATGAAGATGCAATACTCTCCTAATCGGCATGGCAGGTTGATCTATATCTTAATGTGTTCTAAGTGGCTTATTTAGGCAGAGATGTTGTCCTGCAGAACATCTTTTGAAGAACACACCTATATGAGTCTGATTGTCAAACGTCGCAATCTATGAGAGTAGGGTTCTCTCTAGTAAACTCATGAAAGGTCACGGAGTATGACGCATAAGCTCCACCCACGGGGAAGACCCACGGTAGCCACGTATCGGTCAAGGCTTTATGTGAAGTTAGATTCGCAGAAAACTTGCAGTTCAAGGCCCAGTCCACTGTTCAAGTTGCTTACTAGTGTAGCATAGAGTTCTAGGTGGAAATTCAACTTAATAGTCTTCACTGAAGTACCGGTATATAAAACAGTGTTTTGGAACCAAAGGCAATTTTCTGTGTGCCTTTGGGATCTAGTGGGGGATTGCTGGAATTTAGTCTATTTTGGGCAGCCCAATAACTATTTCAGAAATTCCTAATAAATCCTAGAGGCCCACTTAGCCCATTTGTGCAGGGCAAGGGATACTACTAAAGTTTAGTCCCACATTGCTAGTTTAGTGGGAGTTGGACCTCCTTATAAGGGAGGTTCTTTCCCCACTTATACGAGCATGAGCACAAAAGGGATATCCACGCGCGCTCCTCCTCCGCCACCCGCCTCGCCACGCCACGCCTCGCCTCACCTCGTCACGACACGACGCGCCGCGCCGCGCCGCGGGTTGCGGGAATGAGCCGAGCCGATATCTAAATTTTTGCCATGCACGACGGGTATACAAAAGGTCACGTGGGAGTTGAAACGTTTTCTGTAGTGGACACTGAATTCGAACGGCGCACCTCTTCGGCCGCTGCCTGTTCGCTTCGTCTCCCTTCGTTGCTTCACCTCCTGCCGCAGCCTCTTCGCCTCCTTCTCCTGTGCCTATATAAGAGAGGTCGCTCCTCTCCAGAGAGACACAACAGAAGCTCCTCTTCCTCTCGCCACAAAGTTTCGAACACTGCGTTGCTGCTACGTTTTTTCCCATCCCGTCTTGCGGCGTGCACCGCAGGTCGGGACAGTAGGCCTCCGAAACCGCACCTTTTGAGTCTTGTACGGGAGAAGGGTGATAAGGTTTTTGGGGAGCGCTCAGCGCGACTACTGGCTGCTTCATCACGGACGATCTGGTCGCCGACGACTACTTTCCCGACGACGACTTCTTCCCCGACGTCCACGACCTCCTCGACGACATGGCAGACGAGGACACCGACCCCAAGTCCAGCGCTTCTGCTGCTGCTGTCCCGTACGTGTTCTTGTCTTTCCTGTTAAAGGTTCTGCCGCAGTTCCTTGTTCTAGTCCTTATCCTACACATGATAGGTTCTACTTCATATATGCTACTTGCTATACTGTCTAGTTTAGATATGATAGGCTACGGTTCATATATGCAGAAGCTATTTACCTTCTCTCTGTCAGAACGCATGACTTGTTTTATCTCTACTATATTAGTCATGCTTTATCTAGTATTTCTGTTAATAAAATCATTTGGTAAATTGCTCATATCTCCAACAGATTTCACTAGTGGTTTCCCTCAAGAAAATAGCATACGGTGGGTAAACAAATTATTGTTGGGCAATTGATAGAAGAGCAAATAATTATGACGATGTCCAAGGCAATGATCATGTATATAGGCATCACGTCCAAGATTAGTAGACCGACTCCTGCCTGCATCTACTACTATTACTCCACACATCAACCGTTATCCATCATGCATCTAGTGTATTAAGTTCATGGAGAAACGGAGTAATGCAATAAGAACGATGGCATGATGTAGAGAAGATCTATTTATGTAGGAATACACCCCATATTTTTATCCTTAATAGAAATGATACATGTGTGCCTCTCTACCCCATCTGTCACTAGGTGAGGACACCGCGAGATCGAACCCATCACAAAGCACCTCTTACTATTGCAAGAAAAATCAATCTAGTTGGCCGAACCAAACCAAAGTTTCGGAGAAGAAATGCGAGGCTATAACAATCATGCATATAAAAGATCAGAGAAAACTCAGTAATATTCATAGATAGATCTGATCATAAATTTGCACTTCATCGGATCCCAACAAACACACCGCAAAAAGTCATTACATCAAATGGATCTCCAAGAACAACGAGGAGAACATTATAATGAGACTCAAAAAGAGAGAAAAACCCATCTAGCTACTGCCTACGGACCCGTAGGTCTATGGTGAACTACTCACGCATCATCGGAGGAGCACCAATAAGGATGATAAACCCCTCCATGAACTACTCACGCATCATCAGAGGTCCATGGTGAACTACTCACGCATCATCAGAGGTCAGAGCCTCGGCTGGCAGCTCTTCCACAGGCCTGTTACAACAATCAAGCTTCTGTTCAAACCAAGGACTTGTCTTTTATTTTTTTAATCTTTTTAAAAACTGTTTCATACCATTACTAAATTCCTCGCATTTAAAAAGGTTATATAATGTATAAAATTGTTCGCGTAAGTTAAAAAAATTGCGATGAAAACCAAAATTCCTTATTTGACACTGTCTAAATATTGCCCTTCCTATTTGACACTGGAAAACTGTTTTCTCCTATCTAATACCGGATCTAAATTTCATTCTCAATATAACACTACCGTCAACTTTTGCATGCTGGTAATTGAGATAATGCAGAGGGGTGGCAATTCACTTGGACCTGCAGCTGCAATTTGTGAAAAATGTTCTTTCTTATCTAGCAATTTTATTTCTATAGTTTATACTCATTGCCCTTCGGAAGCCAATATGGTGGCGGATCTACTGGCTAAGAACTCGGAGGTGTCTCAAACCATTGTTTGAAAATCGGAGCCGCGGGGTTTCTTAGTGGATGTATTAACAAATGATGTATCTATATTCTCACATGAATATAAGCTGCCATGATGACATTTCACTAAAAAAGAGACATATTCTTATATATTTTCTATTGAAAATTTAAGAAATGCATATGTTTGAAGGAAAATTGCACATAAAATGATCTTCACATTTGCAACTATGTTGCCCACCAATACCCCTTCATATTTTGGGAAACTATTTATAATAATATTTGAGAAATAGTAGTAATACCTGTTTCCCCTAGATCAATTAAAAATATATAACATTTTTTCAATATTATTATAAAATACATATTCATAAAGACTCAGCATTATATTAGATATGCATGTGTTACCTACCTTTTCTTAACCAAAAGTATTTGTTGGAAAGTACTAATATACTTTCTTGTGTTCGAAGTAGTGGTACATGCTAGCCCATACAAATGCACGGGTGGACAACTAGTGATCCAAATGGCTCGGTAGCCACTTGTGACCAAGCCAACTACATGCATGCATGAACTACTAGCAACGATACTCTCGGCTAGGACTAAAAGTCACTCATGGTCAGCTAGTCCAACAAACACAACGACCTGCCGGTTCACCCGACCCAATTTGATGCAGTCTATCACGGCTCCAGCCTCTGATACGTCTTGCTGCTTCTCACGCAGCACCACCGGCATCTCGCCGTGCTGGCCGCCTCACACGGTGGCATCTCACCTCCTCGGCGCGCTCTGCTGAAGCCTTCACCGGACAAACAATACACTAGATTAGACTACATGCAAAACTCAAACATGCTAATACAAGGAATCAAGATTAAGGCTAACAGAATCTGGCATTGGTGAACTGAGGGGTGCACCACCCGCGCTACAGCTAGACCTGAACGGCGTTTGCGGGTCCATTAGCTTGACGGTGCCGGACTCAGAAAGTTAAAGGGCACAGTCGTTGGGTTAGACAAAGAGGTAAATCATGTGTGAACTATGCCCGACTGTATTGTTGGCATGTATGTACTGCAGTTGATCCTGTCCTGTGATGCTGCAACTGCATATGAGTACATATCAGTGAATTAAACATACCTCTGAATTCTGAGAAGTACATAAGTACTTATGTGTTGGGAGTAGTTTTTCTTTTTTTAAAAAGGAGGAATTCCCTCGGCCTCATCATCTGGACGATGCATGCAGCCACTTTGTTAATTATTCACAAAAGACCTTACAAAGAGACACAACAATAAGTCCGAAGCCACCGTCTAGGTAACATCTGTTGCTACTCCTATCTAATTGATGAAGGTATGCTGATAGTCCGGTCCTAATACTATAGACCTCGCAGTCAAGCCTAACATCAAAGACCTGAGGCCCCAACCAAGCCACTTGCCGGGTGTTTGGCACACATCGGTCCGGCACGCTCTCAATGACCGACGCCACCAACTACCACCACTCCATATTCAGACCTGTACTGACGCATCATCCTTGCCCGGTCTAGCTCCCGTCAACGCGACTATGGCGGCAAACGACACCACCTCCCTGCGAGCGAACTGCTGAGCACGTCGCGGTCGCCGCCGGTACACCTCAGCACCATGCCGTCAAGTACCACCAGCCGACATAGCTTGAAGTCTTTGAAAGATCTGTCGTGCGTAGCACCTGCCGACCAGGCATGACAAAGCGTAGCACCTGTCGGCCAGGCATGACTTGACATCTCCACCGAAACTCCGTGCAAGAGGAAGCCGCTCCACCTCCTGCCTCTGACTTCCAACGTTGCTCCACAAACGATGCTCCCAAGAGAGAAACAACACTACAGTGCCGCCATCGTCCGATCTGGAAGACCAGATCTTAGGATTTCCCCCAGAGCAATACGAGTGGGTCTACAGTAGTCACACGACGATGCCTTCATCAGGTAACGACGCAGAACACCGCCATAGCCCGCTGTCGGCTCGATGTTCACCGGCAACTATGTCTCCCCAACTCGCAGCTGGTACTAGATGACGGATCCGGAGATCCGAACACCCGGCCTCAGGCCGACCACCTCTGACGAAGAGATGACCACCACCGGCGGCTGAACCGCGTCCAGATCGACGGCCATGCCGGGTCGCCGCCACCCCCGTGTCGTCGACTAGTCACCAGATCCGGGATGGTCCCGAGCCGGTCGGGTCGCCATGGGGTCGCCGCCCCCTATACATCCGGCCAGTTCCCACCAGCACCACCGCAGGTGCCGCCGCCAGGACGTCGTACCGCCATGGGCCGAAATGGGGGCGCACCTCCGCGGATCTGGGCGCCCGTGCCACCCATTGATCTGGGGGAGAGGGGAGAGGCCCTCCGCCACCGCGTCGCACACACGGGCTTAGCCCGATGCCGTCACCTGCGGTGGCAGAGAGGAGGACGGAAATGAGGCGGGTCGCTGGAGGCCGAGTTTGGCTCCTCCCGTGTTGCCCGCGAGGGGGGCGACACGAGAGTCTAGCGGTCCAACCGATCTGAAGTAGTTACTCAAAGTTAAAATTAATTAGGCACGTGTGACTGCAACGGATGTACTCAAAGTTAAAATCAATAGGAAGCTTAAAAAAATGTGCGATGAAAACCAAAATTCCTTCTTAGACACTGTCTAAATATTGCCCTTCCTATTTGGCACTGGAAAGCTGTTTTCTCCTATCTAACATCGGATCTAAATTTCATTCTCAATATAACACTACGGTCAATTTTTCCAGCTAACAAAGTTAGATGACACATTAAAGTACACTTATTTTGACAGTGTGTCAGAGATAGGGAAGAAAACGTCAAATAAGGAAGCAAATATTTTGGTAGTGTCCAATAAGTAATTCTCTCACGAAACAAACCCCACCCCACTCCCCTTTTGTTCCTCATTCCCCTAGATCTTGGCGCCACTAGAATGGCTGGCCGCTGCTAAAACGCACGTCTCCTTACCAAGATCCATGCCATGTAGGAGGGCAATGGACTAGCCCACCCACATGCCACACGCCTCTCTGCCCAGGTCCGCACCAATGAGGATGTTGTCAGAATGGCTAGCCATCGCAACAACGTGAGCCTCCTTTGAATGATCCACGTCACTGAGGAGGGTGACGGACTCGCCCACCCACGTGTCATGCGCCTCTGTCCCTAGATCCAGAGGATGTCGGAACAACCCGCTATCGCAGTACCTCGCCAGAGGCATCTGCCTCCCTATAGGACGACCATGATATGCTCAGGGAGATCCTGCTCTGACATCCCTTGGACCTATATATACTCACTCTCCCGCTCCTCTACCATATGCAAGCATTGGTGAGGCCTTCTCATCAAGCCCCAATTCCACTTCCTTTTCTATGCAAACCACCACAGAGCCACCCCCTCGGCATCTTTGAGAATAGCATCAAGTACGGTATTGTGGTCCCCACATTCTGCCCTTGTTCCTGACCGCATCCCTCCAGATTGCTTCTCCCTTGAACGCCACTAGGATTACCTATGTGCTCGATTGCCTCCATGGTCGCGTCCTCGTCGAAGATCTAGAGAAGAAAACCTCATTGTGCGCCCCCATCACCAATGAGAAGTGTCGCATGGCTCTTCATGCAAGTTTCAAGATGAGCCTCGCTGGAGCGGTGCACTACACAGCCGGCTACAAGGTACACTCCAGCCCCTTTAAGGCGAGCCTGCTGTCCCGGGAATGGAGTGGATAATCAACTCCTCGCCTACGTTATTTCTCGGAAACTGACACATGGCGCAATCAAATCACAGCTCAGGCTCTAGAAAATACTTATTTGCGTTCCCTATTTATTCTGGTGGTTGTCCTAGCCCTCTTGTTAGAAATGTCCTTTACTAGTCGTTTATGATCGGGAGAGGTCCCATGTGATTTAAAAATTTAAATATACATATTTCCAAATCACTTTACTTAATTTTTTTAAAGTTTACATCAAGCATTTAAAAATGTAAATGAAGTGTAAAACAATATCGTGCTACTTATATAAAATTTTAATAGCTTAAAAAAGTGTTCGCGGCATTTGAAAAATGTTCACATATATCAAAGAAATGTCTGTGACATTTAAAAAATGTTTACACAATGTAAAAAAAGGTTTTCTTTTACTCTTTTTAAAAGTTGTTTCATACCATTAAAAAAATTCCTGACATTTTTAAAAGAGGTAATACGGTCTATAAAATTGTTCGGACAAGTTTAAAAAAATATGTGCGATGAAAACCAAAATTCCTTATTTGACACTGTCTAAATATTGCCCTTCCTATTTGACACTGGAAAACTATTTCCTCCTATCTAACACCGAATATAAATTTCATTATCATTATAACACTACCATCAATTTTTCCAGCTAACAAAGTTACATGACAAATTAAAGTACACTTATTTCGGCAGCATGTCAGATATGGAAGAAAGCGTCAAATAGGGAATTAAATATTTTGGTAGTGTCCAATAAGTAATTCTCTCATGAAAAAAACCCCACCCCACTCCCCCTATGTTCCTCATTCCTCTATATCTTGGCGCCATCGGAATGGCTGGCCGCCGCTGCTGAAACGCTATAACATCTTTGTGCCAGGAGTTCAATTGTTGGGAAGAACCTGATGGACTAGTGTAGCCACCCTTCCTACCTTGTTTGTCAGAGAAGAGGAAACACAAGCTGCCTGAACGATTTGGAACAGTAAAAAGATGGGAGTTTCGCCAAGCGCTATGGAGTTGTCCAAATTCGTAATGGGTTTGTTGTGTTACACCGAAGCATTTCTTGGGAGCTTATTTATGCACCTTTGGAGCTTCAGATGGAAGCATTTGTGCACTAGAAGTGTCCTTACCCACCAACCAGCAACTGAAAATACAATTGAGTTTTTTACAGCATTGCTCACTCTTTTCTTTTTTTCCTTTCTTGATATAATCTTTTCTTTTTTTTTCCTTTCTTGAGATAATCTTTTCTTTTTTTCCCTTTTTTTGAGGTGATGGTAATCTTTTCTTTTTTCCTGGTTATTGTTCACTCACTGGGAAACTGGGAGGAGAAGCAAAGGGGCAGGGCCCAACCCAACCCAGTCCAAATGCAGCACACACGTTCAATTAGCCACCTACTTATGCTTGCATATCCTTCCGTGTAGTACTGCACATCCTGATCTGCGTCTACTTGATGAGCCGATGCCGCAGATCATGTCGATTTGATCACCATAGAGTAGTTGGAGAGCTACGTTAAGACACACGATGTACCAATGGTAGTCTCATAACAGGGCTTTCCTTGATCAGTGTTGTTTAAAGATATGGCCACTGAATTTGGCGTGCCTGCCTCTTTGTTTTCCGAATAATGTGCGAACTTCTAGCCTTATAGAACAAGCATAGTAGCTTATTTAACTTTGTCTAATAAATATCCTATATGGTCAATCTAGGATGAAAGTGTATTTATTAACTTGGATAATCTAGGTTGCAGACTTGCAGTGTATCTTTGGTGTCTCTTTCACTTTTAGTATCTATCACAGTGATATTGGCAGCTCTTCATTGTACTGTCTCTGTACTACTTTTACCTTTTTTCTCCATAATTGAGTAGTTTCATTTTTTTTTTTGCTTCTGACTCTTGCTCTGCTCCACACCACAACTCTTAAATTGGACTTTTCGAACATTTGACAAACATTTGGGAATTCAGTCGTGGTACATTTCCTGGAACTGTGACCTTTATTTCTTAGTGGATTTTAAGTTTCAGTCACCCCTATACCTATTTTAAGAAAGAAAGAAAACATTAGGTTATCAGGAATTTCGCCTCTCCCATCTCATTGCGATTGTGAGCATGCTCTTCACCTCTGCGACATCATTACCAGTATGCTCTTATTGCACTTCAACAAGTTCAAATTTCAGTGCGTACTGGAAATCTCTACTCACTTCTGACTTCTGAGCAATTCATTTTGTCAGAAGATGATAGTACACGGCAGAACACGCCTGCTTCTAGCAAGCTGCTGGATTGTTTCCCTTGGAGGTTAGCTAGCCATAGATACTCGTCGGATGAAAAACTCATACGTACAAACCTAGACGACCATCATGGACACTGGTTCATCCTATTTGGTGATTGTAGGAAAGTGACGATCTTTCAAGCCAACAACCAGGGGCATGAGTTCACGTCTTCAGGTATGTATGCACAAGATCATCTAAAGAAGATGTTTATACATCAATTGGTGTTCACAACTTACATATTGATCGATCTGACTATTGATATAGCACTATGCGCATTGTGTCGCTGCCACCCGATCAAAACCCTTGCTCATTGCACATACTTGATTGGATACTATACAAAGTTCTGATGCCAGAGTATTTGGTGCTGGTACATACAAACATACTTGTACTTCTATATGGTGCTGGTACATACAAATACGTGTACTTCTATATGGTGTTGGTTGATACAAACATATGTGTACTTTCTATAGGTTCCTCAATCATGTGCCTCTTCTAGAGTGTTGGAGCTCCCGTTGCCAAAAAATACAAAATTTTATGAGAAATTAATTAGCAAAGCATGTTTGTTTTAAACATTTCCTTTTTGAATTTTCTGAATATTTTAAAACTTTTTAATTATTTTTATCAATCCCAATATAGTAGTACAGGCAGAGTACAATGAAATTCATTGTACTCTGTCTGTAACCTATTTTTTAAAATAAAAATGATTCTTCTTACTTAATTGATCCATTATTTTGAACTATAGTTTGCAGCTAATCAAAAAAAATTCAACTTCGACACATCGTAAGAATATTATGGATGAGGTGCAAACCGCCGAGGTAAAATCTTGCTCAACATTGCAGAGTTAGGAGTGAAGGTTGCGATTGCTACTGTAGATGGTTTTATTATTTGTTGGAAGTTCCTTGGTCCAATTGTTCTGAGTTCTGACAACTTGTAACGGGATTGTTCTAAGTTCTAAACAGTCGACCTCAAAATCATGTGATAATTTTTTGTATTGATTGCAAAACAAAAAACAAAAAACAAATGCCCATTTGGTCTTCTGGGGCCTGAAGTAGAGCTACCTTTATTCCAATGATGATATTGACCAGCTTTCCTGCCCAGTTTGATATTTGCTCTCTCATCTAGGAGTCGTTAATAAGCTTCAACTAATGAGATGGAATGATATTGCTTTTTTAAGCACTTAACCACAGGAGGAAGAAACTGTTTTGTGAATATCGGCATAGAATAGAAACGAACGAAGTAGCGATACTGGGAGGATGGATAGGCAGGTGCCTCTAACAGGTGCTAGCATATATTCTTTGCATCTCAAGATGATCCGGTACACAAATTTTCTTTCTCTCTGCGGTACGTTGATCTTAATAGATCAGTAACCTGTATGAGAAACAATATGTTTGTCATTTTGATTATCATGATGATCGTCACTTTGTCGTGTACCAGTGTATCTTTTTGACATTTGTTACTTTGTCAGTATTATATATATTCTTAAACTTTATTATTCCTGACTACGATACATATAAATTCACTCAGTACAAAAATAATAGGGTTGAAAATTTTGAGCACGCTGTTACCTGGGTTGATGATTAGCTGAACAACTTTGTTGCCACTGCTTGCAACCGTGCCATTGACCTCCCCCTCGGGGTATCGCCCTTCTCAACTGTAATCTCTGCTTGCCCAAGTTAAGCTCCTCCTTACCAACGGCCCACCTTGATGGTGGCCTTCCATAAAAGCACTAAATACTACCACAAAGCCTGCTCTGTATCCCATTATTTTCTGATTTTCTCCCGTTGCAACGCACGGACAATTTTCCTAGTAATAATAATAAGTGGTGCATGAAAAGATATCTAGTGTGTTGATGTGGAAAGCAACTGGTTGCTTGTTTTCAAATTTATATACCATTAGAAAAAGGAAATGGAACTGGCAGTTGTTGACAATCGAACATGGATGGATGCTAGTTTCAGTGTCGAAACTGGAGATTCGGATTCAGATTCTTTTCACTTTTGGTATTATTACTCTTATTTGCATGAAGATTTAGTTGAAGATAATCGATCTTAATCATGTGAGAATCTTTGATACTAGTTTTGAATCTTCATGATGCATGGTTCAGCTCGGCCATTACAATTTGGAGCACAGGCAGTGTTGAATCGAATCTGTACATGTAGGGTTATATACTACTCCCTCCGTTCTTAAATATTTGTCTTTTTAGAGATTTCAACAAGTGACTATATATGAAGCAAAATAAGTGAATCTACAATTTAAAATATGTGTATATATATCATAGTTCATTTGAAATCTCTAAAAGGACAAACATTTAGGAACGAAGGGAGTACCACCTAATTAAGGTCCAAATTTGTAAGACGTTGTTGCCTACCCAAAACATATTATAATTTGACACAAAGGAAAATACACAAAAGCGTTTCCTGTTTTCTTCTCCAACCCCCGCACTACTTTTATTAATATAGTACTCCTATAAAATCTGCAGCAGTACTAGGCAAGATCGGTTTTTTATTTTCGGCGTTTGGAAGCAAGTTTGTTTGTTAGGAGAGACCAATAGACGAGAGATTTGACATACTGACGTGATCCATTCATATTATATTATTATATAGAAATAAATGGCCTCGTAGCATGGGACCGCTGCATTAATCCTGTTTCACGTATCCTCAGTCCTCACTCCACTCCGCGGAACCAGGGCAGCGAATCACCCTTTAATTGCATGCTACCGGCCGCCTGTTTCTCTTCCGCCTCTTTCATCACCCCTTCCCTCTCTCTTTTTTTTCTTTTTTCTTTGCATCCATTGGATGCCAGTCCATCAAGGGTGTGGGTTGTGCCACCTCATCAATCCGCGGCACCACGGCCTCCTCCTCCTTCTTCTTCTTCTTCTTCTTCTTCTTCTTCTTCTTCTTCTTCTTCTTCTTCTTCTTCTTCTTCTAAGGCCATGACTATATGTACCGAAAACAGTGATTCATCCGCGTGCGGGGTGCGCGTGCGGGGTGCTGAATTGCTTGTAGCACTCCGTTCCTCCTGGTCTGTGTTATAGTGTGAATATGTTTTTTAGTTTGTTCATTTCAACCAAGCACTGGAAAGCTGGCAGGCACAACCTGTCAGCGTGGTATTAGACTCTAAAGCTGCTTAACTTGGCGACGACGCAGGTCATATTCCACTCGGCTTTTGTTGGATATAATGTGAGATTTGTTTTTTTTAGTGGCAAACATTCGGGATAGAACCGACCGAGTATTTTTATTTGTTTGCCTGCTGTTGATAATAGTCAAATGTTAGTATGTGTGTTGATTGGCCTGGTCAAACACGCAATAGATAGATTTCTCTTTGTGTTGATTGGCATGGCTAATAACAAACATCTACAAAAAAAAAATCACGGCCTATTGTTTCGATCTATTTTGTTTACTGTGAATATGTGATGACTGGGCCAACTTGTGAATACGTTTGTGCCAAATCAGATGAATATGTTCACCCCCTTGCCCTATACCTGTTGCCTTTGGTGTTTCTATTCAAAAAAGGCAAAGATGAATATTGTTGCATGTGTATTTGAAGGCTTTCTGCTTGTCACTGATTCTTTAACTTTTGCATGTTTATTTGAAGCTCTGACTTGAAAGTTTTGTTCCTATGGCTGTCAGGTTACATGCCATGGAATGGACAGATGATGGTGAGCGACCACTAGTGGATCCGGTTGAATACGCCTTGCCGGTCAAGAGAGTCCAGATCTTGGAAGTGGACGGTGGCCCTACTGGTTGAAGGCTGGGGGGAATTCCCTTGCCGTATCTCAGCAATCAACAGGCGCAGGCACGCACGATGAACCTAGTTGCCAGTGGATGGACTGAGGGGGCTGTAGAGATCTCAGATTTAAGTGGCTGCGCAGAATGGTGATACACGCCGAAGATTTCAGATTTGGCATTTTTGTGTTTATTTTTTACTTTTCTCTCCCGTTGGGTTGAGTGTCTCTATAGTTTATAAA
This sequence comes from Triticum urartu, assembly GCF_003073215.2. Taxonomy (NCBI): domain Eukaryota; kingdom Viridiplantae; phylum Streptophyta; class Magnoliopsida; order Poales; family Poaceae; genus Triticum; species Triticum urartu. The sequence continues at coordinate 13,028,597 of NC_053024.1, forward strand.
ATTCTGATGGAACGGTGATATATGTTGGCCTTGTTCCAGGGATTGTTGTAAATTTTGGATTGCGTTGTGTGGCAGGGAGGGAGTTAGCGTTTTATTTTCAGTCAATGTCAAGATATTGGATTGGTTGGTTGAATGAATGTGTGTTTTTTTTGTTGTTGGCACAAATGGCAGTAATTCTCCATGAATTGATTTACTTGGTATTTGTATATATAATAATAACTGGTGCATGAATAGATATCTAGTGTGTTGATATGGAAAGCAACTGGTTGCTTGTTTTCAAATTTATATACAGTTACAGAAAGGAAATTGAGCTGGCAGTTGCTGACAATCAAACATGGATGGATGCTAGTTTCAGTGTCGAAACTGGAGATTCGGATTCAGATTCCTTTCACTTTTGGTATTATTAATTACTCTTATTTGCATGAATATTTAGTTGAAGATAATCGATCTTAATCATGTGAGAATCTTTGATGCTAGTTTTTGAATCTTGATGATGGGTCAGCTCGACCATTCCAATTTGGAGCATGGGCAGACAGTGTTGAGTCTGAATCTGTGTATGGTTATATATACTACCACCTAATTAAGGTCCAAATTTATAAGACGTTGTTGCCTACCCAAAACATCTTATAATTTGACACAAAGGAAATACAAAAAGCGATTCATGTTTTCTTCTCCAATCCATGCATTGCTCTTATTAATATAGTACTATAAAATCTGCAGCAAGATCAGTTTTTTTCTTTTCGGCATTTGGAAGCAAGTTTGTTTGTTAGGAGAGACAGGCGAGAGATTTGACTGACTGACGTGATCCATTAATCCTGTTGCACATATTTCCACTCCACTTCATTATAGAAATAAGCGGCCTCGTAGCATGAGACCGGTACATTAATCCTGTTGCACGTATTCCCACTCCACTACTCGAAACCAGGGCGGCAAATCACCCTTTTAATTGCTACCGCCGCCTGTTTCTCTTCGCCCTCTTTCATCACCCCTTCCCTCTTTTTTTTTTTTTGCATCCATTGGCTGCCCATCCATCAAGGGTGTGGGTTGCGCCACCTCATCGATCCGCGGCACCACGGCCTTCTTCTTCTTCTTCTTCTTCTTCTTTTTCTTCTTCTTTTTTAAAGTTGTTTCAGAACATTAAAAAAATTCCTGACATTTAAAAAAGAGGTAATACAATCTATAAAATTGTTCGCACAAGTTAAAAAAAATGTGCGATGAAAACCAAAATCCCTTATTTAACACTGTCTAAATATTGCCCTTCCTACTTGACACTGGAAAACTATTTCCTCCTATCTAACACCGAATATAAATTTCATTATCATTATAACACTACCGTCAATTTTTTCAGCTAACAAAGTTACATGACACATTAAAGTACAATTATTTTGGCAGCGTGTCAGATAGGGAAGAAAGCGTCAAATAGGGAATTAAATATTTTGGTAGTGTCCAATAAGTAATTCTCTCATGAAACAAGCCCCACCCCGCTCCCCCTGTGTTCCTCATTCCACTAGATCTTGGCGGCACCGGAATGGCTGGGCGCCGCTGCTAAAATGCTATAACATCTTTGTGCCAGGAGTTCAATTGCTGGGAAGAACCTGATGTACTAGTGTAGCCACCCTTCCTACATTGTTTGTCAGAGAAGAGGAAAAACAAGCTGCCCGAACGATTTGAAACAAACCCCACCCCACTCCCCCTGTGTTCCTCATTCCTCTAGATCTTGGCGCCACCGGAATGGCTAGCCGCCACTGCTAAAAAGATGGAGTTTCGCCAAGCGCTATGGAGTTGTCCAAATTTGCAATGGGTTTGTTGAGTTACACCGAAGCATTTCTTGGGAGCTTCAGATGGAAGCATTTGTGCACTAGAAGTGTCCTTACCCACCAACCAGCAACTGAAAATACAATTGAGTTTTTTACAGCGTTGCTCACTCTTGTCTTTTTTTTCCTTTTCCCCCTTTTTTAAGGTGTTGGTAATCTTTTTTTTAGGTGATGGTAATCTTTTCTTTTTTCCTGGTCATTGTTCACTCACTGGAAACTGGGAGGAGAAGCAACGGGGCAGGGCCCGACCCAACCCAGTCCAAATGCTACGACCCAACAAAGCACGCAGCAGCTGAACCCCCCGTCTCTCTCACTCGTCTCGTCCAGCAGCTAGCTAGGTCTTGGCGGCGCCGCCATGAGCCACCTCCATCCCGGCGGCCGCCGCAGCGCGCGCCCCCGTTCCCAAATCCACTCGAGCGGTGACGAGAGATCCGAACTGCCCCGCCCACCCACCACGCGCCTCCATCCCCAAATCGACGCCACTGAGGACGGCACCGGAGTGGCCAGCCACCGGCGCAGCAGTAAGCGCCGGAGCGCCCAGATCCAGGCGAGCGAGGGGGGCGACCGAGTGACCCGCGGTAAGCGCCCCCGCCAGCCGGCGCTCGCCAGCCCGCGATTCTCCTGAAGCTAGACTTTGAGAAGGCGTACGACCGCGTGAACTGGGAGTTTCTCCGTTAGGTCCTCCTGGACCGGGGATTCTCGTCGGTTTGGGTTTATCGCATGATGCAGTTGGTCTCGGGGAGCCAAACGGCGATTGCGGTGAACGGAGAAATAGGGAACTTCTTCCGCAACAAGCGTGGGCTGCGTCAGGGGGACCCAGCCTCGCCGTTGCTGTTTAACTTTGTAGCGGACGCCTTGGGCGCCATGCTCGACAGAGCTCGTTTGGCTGGCCACATCAGGGGAGTGGTGGACAACCTGATCCCGGGGGGAGTGTCACACCTGTAATACGCGGATGACACACTCCTCCTCTTCGAGCCCGACACACACAGTATCGCATCGGTTAAGGCCATTCTGTTGTGTTTTGAACTCATGTTGGGGCTTAAAATCAACTTCCACAAGTGTGAAGTGGTGTCCATGGGGATGGACGCGGCCGAAAGTCAGCGGGTAGCCAACTTGCTTAACTGCAAACTTGGCCAGTTTCTGTTCACTTACCTCGGTCTCCCGATCGCGGCGAAGAAATGTTCGATCGCTGATTGGGAACCTCTCACCTCCAAGGTAGCGGGCAGGGTGTGTCCGTGGAGAGGTAGATTTATGTCTTCAGGGGCTAGACTAATCTTAACCAACTCCAGCCTCTCATCCTTACCTATGTTCGCCATGGGTTTGTTCTTACTGGCGGATGGGGTACACACTAAGTTGGATACCCCGCGGTCCCGTTTCTTTTGGGAAGGAGCGAGACCCAAACGGAAATACCATATGGTCAAATGGCAGGCCGTTTGTAGACCTAAAGCCCGGGGGGCCTTGGGATCATCAACTCCAAGCTGATGAATATTGCACTCATGGATCTGGAAGATGTTTCAGGGTGAGACTGGCCTCTGGATCGATCTCCTCTGTGCGAAATACTTCCCGAACGGAAATTTCTTCGAGGCGGCCTCCCGTGGGTCCCCCTTCTGGAACTCCATTCAAGCCCTAAAACCCTTCTTCGCTAGGGGCGCGAAATTTGGGGTTAACAACGGGCGCTCCACGAGGTTTTGGCTAGACCTTTGGATTGGCCACCAACCCCTATGGTCGGAGTTTCGCCAACTCTACTCCATTGCAGTCGAGCCCAACCAACTGGTTGCTTCGGCTCTTAGCTCCTCCCCACCCTATATCAACTTCAGAAGGGAATTATCGGGGACGGAAATGGCGGAGTGGGACCGCCTCCGGGATCTGATCGCCGATGTTCGCCTGTCGGACTCCGCGGACACGGTCTCTTGGAGACTTTCGGGCTCTGGCAAATTCACTGTCAATTCCCTATACAGAGAACTTACCCGCGGCCAGGTCCCTTCGGCTGCCAAGGGGCTTTGGAAGGCCAAAATCCCTCTCAAGATCAAGGTCTTCCTCTGGCAACTTCGCCAAGATCGCCTTCCTACCTCTATCAACCTTGCCAAGCGCAACGGCCCCGCCTCCGGCCCTTGTGCTCTGTGTGGGGTTCCGGAAGATGCTGACCACGCTTTCTTCCGGTGCTCTTTGGCACGCTTTGCCTGGAGCGCGGTCCGTGAGGCCGTGGGGGTGGATTGGGATCCCCGCTCCCGAGCCGCGCTAGTGTCTTCTTTGTCATTGGTTCATGGCCCGGCTCGTCGGGTCATGTGGACGTGTGCGGCGGCCATGTTATGGGCTATCTGGCATATTCGTAACAAGTTTACTATTGAGGGCGTATTTCCCTCGCATCCCGCTGACGTTATTTTCAAATGCATCGTTTTCTTGCAGCAATGGGCACCGCTGGGCAGACAACAGGACTCTGATCTTCATCGCCAAGCTCTTTGCCGTCTTCGCTTAGTTTACACCGAGTCCCGCGCGCCTCGTCCGCGCCGTCTGCTGTCGCATAGGGATGGGCAGCCCCTTTTGGTTGTAGTTTCAGCCGAGCCTGCGTGCTTGTTTCGCTAGGCCGGCCGTGCCTTGTAACGTACTTTATTCCTCCTCTGGCTGCAGTTTTCCTAGACCTGCTCGTCTTTTGTTTGGTACCGTGTGTTGGTCATGTGGTTGTCATACGGTGCCTATGTTGTGGGCTTTATTAATTTAAAGCCGGACGTCCCTAACGTCTATGTTTAAAAAAAAAGCGCCCCCGCCCATAGACTCACGCGAGCGAGGTGGGCGACGGCACCTCGCCGGAGCCGCCCGCCTCCCCGCTTCAAGTCGGTGACCTCCTGAGGGAGATCCTGCTCCGCCTCCCCCTGGACCTGCACTCACTCTTCCGCGCATCCGCCGTCTGCAAGCCGTGGCGAGGCATCGTCGTTGATCCCAAGTTCCTCCGCAGGTTCTATGCACGCCACCGCAAGCCGCCCCTCCTCGGCTTCTTCCAGCGTGGCGACCAGCAGCTCATGTTCACCCCCGTCATGGCCCCTGCTCCGGACCGCATCCTACCTGGGAGCTTCGATCTTGGACAACGCTACAGCCACGTGCTTGATTCCCGCCACGGCCGCGTCCTCCTCAGTGCCTGGCCCCAGATCGTCATGTATGATCCTATCACCAGCAAGCAGCACCGCATGTCCATTCCACCTTGGTACATGGACCGCCACTTCAGCGCGGCAGTGCTCTGCGCTGCCAGTGACGAGGGACATGTGCACGGCGCCTACCACTCCTACCCCTTCAAGGTGGTCTTGGTGTCCATATACAGAGAGGGGCAACCCATTGCCTGCGTTTACTCCTCAGAGACTGCCACATGGGGCGGTCTCATCTCTACCGAGGCTCCACATGATGGGTCTTCTCTTGATGACGGTGGCACCCTTGCTGGTAAATGTCCTTTACTGGCCATTACATAGACATGGCGACACCATACTTGAGTTTGATTTGGACATGCAGAATCTTACCGTGACTAAGGGACCTCCTATTATGAATATGATTGGTTTGCGTAACCTTCATATCATTGAGGCAGATGATGGCGCCGTTGGTCTTGCTGTGGTGTCTCGCCTTAAGCTTCTAATGTGGCAGAGGAAGATCGATTGTCAGGGTATTCCCGTATGGTTTTTGCAGAAGACCGTTACATGGCGTAAACTTCTTCAAATCACCAAGACAAATCCATGGCCCAAACTTGTGGGGTATGATGAGGATAATAATGTGATCTTGTTAGCTAGGTACGGCGATGGTGTCTATATGGTTCAGCCCAAGTCAATGCAAGCCAGGAAACTTAATGGATCCCGCTTTAGGGATCATTGCTATACTTTCACGAGTTTCGATCCACTAGGTGATTGCTCATCCTTGGTCTTTATACCTTACGACTTAGGACTAACCCAATCTAGTTATGTTCTGTACATGTTACCTTTGCTAGATGGACACATTTATCGCCGTAATACTTTAATATATGTTATGTTTTCAATGTGCTTGTCTTTTGTATTGGAAGGTACCAAATCAAATGTCAAATGATTAACTTAGCTCGCTAGTTTGAGCGCGCTAGTTTATCTATTATTATTATCTCTGTTGAATTCATACTTTCTTTAAATAATTTTGATTTCTCATTTGTTCATGACCCCTTCTGTAGGTGATTGTTATGTTTGTAGCACATAGAAATAAGTTGCATTTCTTGTCTTGGGATCCATTCATTTAAAACAGAATAGCCAATGACATTTTTATTTCTAGAGTTTGTTTTGGCATAATTTTGTCTGGTTGACACTATGAGGAATGAATTCACTTGAGAAAATTTACAGGTCATGTTTTTTTCCCTTCAAGCTACTACCAGAAACGCGACTAAGCGTGTGGGCCAACAGCCGTCAGGAAAATAAAACTGGCCGTCAGGAATATAATTCCTGTCGGCCAACCGACAGGAACAACCGACAGCCATAGCCTGCCAGGAATGAAACAATATGCCTGCCGGTCGGCCCACAGGAATATTATTGCTGTCGGTTATTCCTGACGGTTGGCTCACACGAAAGAATTGCTCTGTCAGATTTATGCCTCCCGGAAAATACATATTCCTGTCAACCACCTGTCAGGAAAGGCCGCCAGGAAATTTGTACTAGGAGGCATTCCTACCAACTTATACCTGTAGGTTCAGCCGACAGGAATTTGTGCTAGGAAAGCTGCAACGTTCGTGCATTCCTGTCAGCCGTTGGCCGTCACTGTTGCATCATGATGTTTTTTTTTCATATTCCTGCCGGAAAAGCAATGTGCTTAACCCAGATGCTACAGATGTTACATTATTTCACAGAGACCATGTGAGAATAGATTTATATGACAACATCAGACTTCATATATCATCATTAGTTCCATACATATAGATCAACAAAGTACACTACAAGGCTACAATGGTACCATCCACAAAAGGACCTTCCAACTACAACAATACTAGCAAAATACGCCGGCTTGCAACTACCACCAGATGTTAGTTCTCATTCCTAAACCATACTGGATACACAAGTCCACAAAAGAGCGTATGAAGACCACCTACAGTCTGATGTTATCATGTTGTTTGAGCAATCAGTTTCCGCCATGGTTGGCTGCTGCGTCAACGATCTGATCACCGACATTCCCAGTGGTGTCGTTCTCCTCGCTCGACTCCATGACATCATTGTTGCCATCAACCGCTTGTGAGCCGGCTTGAGACGAGTTATTTGTCCCCTGAATCAAGCCCAAGTAACCAAATTGTTATTTAATCTGATTTAGAACAATAAAAACACAATACTTTGTTGGATAATAAGTGGAGACAACAGAACAAAATAATTTCCATTTATTGATTAATGCTTGGCACCAAGAATGGATTTTCTTTTCATTTACATGTCCAGGCTACTTTGAAGTTCCAAATATCTTGATATAAAACATGAAAAAAAAATTGGGCATAACAGCTAAAGAATCTTATGAGAGTAGACAAGCTCACAGATGCAAACAGCCAAATATCTTGATATAAAACATGAAAAAAAATCTCATATGCAACATAATGTTGATATTGCAGCTACATCAGCGTAGACAGGTCAGAAGGAATGCACAAATTCAAGTTGAGTAGTGGACATCACACATTCATCCATATGATATAGATAACTTCAAGTTTCTCATACACTTACTTCTGGTTGCGAAACAGCTCCATGGCTTAGTATATGTAGTATATGCGCTGGCAACTCTTTTCCTATCTCCTTGAAAAGTGCCTGCAAAAGGAAGAAATGTTACTCGAGTTGATAATTGAGAAGTTGAGATCCATTGGTTTAGAATTTGGGCGTTAATTTGTACATACAGTTATGAGCTGCCCATGCATATCTACTTTCTGCTGTAGCATCTCCTTAGCACGCCTGAGTTCTGCATTTTCTTCATTAGCACGCCTTTGCAATCTATCTTTTAGAGGGAGGTACCGCAAAACTTTACGTGGGATTTTCTTTTGGCCTTCCTCGTAACGAGATGTGCCACAAAAGTCACACTTCTCTTTATGTTTGTTATCTTTGTAATACAACATGCAATTATTTTTGCACACATCTATTTTGACATATGGCATCCCAAGACCTTCTAAGAGTTTCTTGGATTGGTAGAAGTCTTCGGACAAATTAGATTCAGGAGGCAAAAGTTCATGGATTATTTTTAAGGTATCATCAAAATGTGCAATGGACATGTTGTATTGTGATTTCATAGCCAGCAAACGAGCTACAGCAGAAAGACGTGAGTGTTTTGTGTTCTCATGTACCAATTCATCGGCACTACTGACCATCCTATAAAAAGCCTTGGCAGAGGAGGTTGGCTCCTCAGTAACCGGTGGAAGATGGCTACCACCTAAGTCAACCAACATATTGTCCATTCGATCAGTTTCATTACAGCCCTCTTGATGTACTAAAGGGACAGATCCATCAGCAGCAGCTACAAAACTCTCACCATGTTCTGTCCAGGTTTTGTAATTTGGCTTATACCCATGTTTATACAAGTGTTTCTCTACAATGTGCCTTTCTTGCGGAAAATAATTCCGACATTTGGCGCATGGACACTTAATTTTACCACCTTCAGCTACGGAAGAGAAGGCCCGGTCTATAAATCGTGCAGTTTCTTCAAGCCATATATTAGAAGGGACTTGACCAAACACCCATCCACTATACATCCAATCACGGTTCTCCATTATTTAACCAAGAACTCATACTGAAATAAAATTCACTGAAATGGGGCTATTTCAGAAAAATAATAGCATACTAAAGGGCAGCAGCACAAATAACAATTCACAAAAAGACAATTGTTTCAGACATAAATTTAAGAGCTCAAAGCTATTACCAATATACTTGTTCAAGCTGGGAAATTACGGCGTCGAAAAGGGTGGCCAGCCAACTCCCCTAGCTGTTCACTGATGTTTCTGGAATATGAAAAGATAAGATTATTCTAGGATTTATAGATCTTAAATTCACTTTAAATAAATAAATAAATAGCAGGTAGGTGTCACAGAAGCTACAACCTAGAAAAAATGAATAGTTAGATGGTCATGTACATAAGCTACATGCTAGCTGTTCACTGATGTTGCTACAGAAGCTCCAACTTACATCTAAGAACAACCAAAACTAATCTGTCCAAATCAACTTGCACACCAAAGAACTGTACATGGTCATGTACAACTAGTTTTGCGTTGGAACCCATAAAAATTGGTGTTTGAACTTATCCAAATCAACCGTATACTAATCAGATGTGCCTAAATTAGTTCCAACGAAGCTTGTACGCTACACAAGAAATAGAGCAAACAAATCGTAGATCTAGGAAAAGAAGGTAATATATTACCAGAGATATGGAGAATGGGGACTTGTGAGGCAGCGAGTAGAGGAGTACAGGCAGCCGGAGGTGAAGACGTGTAAATCTGAATGGGGGGACAAGTACGGGAGCTTGGTGGGGGGCAGATGCTGGTGCTCCGGCGGGTGGCGAGGCAGAGACCGGCACTACGCAAGTGGTGAGGAAGATGCAGGCGGAAGGACGGCCTTCCGCAGGGAGGGGAGGCAGCCGCGACGGTAGATGGGAGGATGGTGTAGCTGCTGCCACGGCGGTGGACCTGCGGATGGTGTGGCGGCGGCGGCGGTGGACCGGAGGATGGTGTGGCGGCGGTGGCGGTGGACCGGAGGGTGGTGTGGCGGCGGCGGCGGTGGACCGGAGGATGGTGTGGCGGCGGCTCCGGCTGTGGACCGGACGATGGTGGCGGCGGCGGTGAAGCGCAGGACTGGATTGGGGATCGAGAGGATTCTGGAGACTACGACTGAATTGGGGATGGAGGCTGTACGTGTTTGCCCTCTCCTTTTGTATTGGGCCTAACTCTGTGAGCCCAAACACACAGGAAAATAGACAAAAGGGTGGGCCTCTCCGAAAAAATGCGCGCGCAATAAAAACCCGATGGCGCGAAGCGGCAGCCCGCGGGCGCGAAGGGCTGAATGCGATTCCTGTGGGCCGCGACGCACAGGGATATACTTTTCCTGTGCGCCTGCTCAGAACTTACAGGAATATGGTGAAAAAACCTGTCGATCAGTGTCTGGCCCACAGTAAAATGACATTTTTCTGGAAGTCTACGCGGGGCCGACGGGAATATATGTTGGCTCACAGGCTTAATCACGATTCTGGTAGTGTAAATTATTAATTATGAGGTAGCTAAGTATGCTGCTTGTATGAATGTTCCTTGCATTTTACAACAGATGTGGTTTTGTTCATCTATTGCTAGTGTCAAGTGTGACTTAGAGCACATCAGTAGAAATAAGTTATATAGGTGAATTAGTTTGCTCAAGTTAAATTTCTCAGCTCATCTTTTCTAACAGTCCCATGTTGCCTTCTCTTATCCATTTGTCCTTATTGTGGACTGTTGTTAATTGCTAGAGCTCTTATGCTTTTAGGCACAACCATTGCCGGTGGAACTGATGGAGCTGAAATGTTAGGATGACTCTGGTTTGATGTGCTGAAACGGTTTAACGGGTAAGATCTTCTGAATATAATTGCGAGATTTGGACTGTTTGATTTTTTTTCTTTCGAAGATATGTGGTGGCCAATGTGGGTAGCATGCAGCCTCAAACTACTGTCCGTTTAGATGTACTGTTGTAAGGATTCGCACATGCTAATAACACAGAGAAACAACTAAAATGGTGGTGAGGCTAAGTAAGAAACGACTCATATTGGATTATAAATTATATACAGATGATCCAAATGTCGTATGTCTAGAGTTCTCCCTTGCTTTAACTTTTTCATAATCCATAAGTTTAAAGCAACATATTAGTAGCCCATTTTGCTATTAACCAATTACAGACATCAGTAATCAGTCACTTCATTCAACTTCATCACCTAAAAAATGTGTGAAAAGGATTTATGTTTTTGTCATATATATAGCCAGTAATATGATATGACTCTTCCTTTCTTGGAGGGGATATGATATAGCTCTACTTTATGTTGCTTATCTAATCATGAGTCTGTACGCATCACTTGTTCATACAATGTTACATACTCCTAGCTACTACTATTAGTTTCTGCTGTATTAGGCTACTAATAAGATTGATGATTTTGTTTTCTCCAGGTGAAGAAAGGGTTGCTGCGGTTGTTAGTTGTCACTTGGTTTGTCGCGTCGCATCAGTGTGGTCGGCAGTGTTTATATGTTACCTAAACGGCTACAACAACCTACCGTGCCTTAATCTAGCCAAGTCTCTAATGTAGGAAGATGCTTTTGAATACCTAATCCAGGGAATTTGAGCTTACCCTAGTATTATATGAAGTTGGATTCCGCCGTCTCTTGTTTTTGCGACGTGCTTGTGCTTGGCAGCTCTTCTGTTGAGCAATGAGGGTTTCAGCTTACCCGAGTATTATCACCTAAACTTGTATGTTTGTGTGTGCTTCTTAGACGCGTGGTTTGAAAAGCATGCCATCCCTAGAATTTTTACAAATTATCATTGCAGGGTGGGCAAAGTTGATGTGTTCATGTTGGCAGGACCGACGGAAGAAGTAGTTCAGTTGAAACGTGGTTTGCACGGCTGAAAATCAGATCAGATCAAATAAAATAAAATCTGCATCCATGGATCAAAAAGAACCTTGGTAAGCACTGTTTCGGTCTGGGTTTACAAGTCATTTCATCGTTTTCATGACTGAAATGGACGCTGTAGAAATTTGGACGTGATTTTCTTTGCCCTGAGACTGAGGTTTGCTGTTGCTGTCCAGTTATTTGTAGTTGTCCATATGAGCCAGAGGACTCATTGTTCTTGCAACGGATGTTTACCACTAAAGATGCAGG